>NC_060142.1:598306326-598606474 GCF_021461385.2 Schistocerca piceifrons | reverse complement strand
ATATCCACCGATCTGCAGGTGAGATGGAATATTCTGCTTAACGTGCATTTCGACTGAACGAATACCACTGTAACATTGCAGGCGATGTTGGCTTGACCAGCGTTCAAGGCGAATGCTCTTTACATCACCATACTTCTGTAGACCCTCCTTAAGATAGACATTATCCACCTCCGGTGGAAGGTTGTAAACACGAACATTGGTATACGTGATGGAAGCATTGGAAAGCAGCACGGTACTTACAGAATCATCCCGATGCCGAAAGAGAACTTGATGACCATATTTAGAAAGAATTTTATCAACCTGAAGTGGGTCCATAAACTTAACAAAGAAAACATACAGTTCGGTATCAAAATAAGCAGTGTGCACCTGATCCGAATGAACACCAAAGGTATCTACCAACCAATCATGAATCTCAAGAGAACTAGGTTGCACATGGCGGGTTGACTTGTCAAAAGCAAAACTAACTGTAGCCTGACGAGGAATAACCTGGGACGACATTTTCAAAGTATGCGGTCGAAACCGCTACACAAAAAACACTGAAATAAGGACAGAAAGTAACACAAGGTACGAAACAACGACGGAGAAACACTCACAGAAGTTGCAACACAACACGTAAACAAAAACGATAGTCCACTATACGTAACGCTACGGCGGAGCGGAAGACTAGGCACGTCCACACTGCACGGCGTCTAAAGCGGAACTGGGGGGCAATGCGAACGTCGGACTCAATACGGTTAAGATTTAAGGTAAGAAAGGTGTATGCTTGAACCATAGAGAGAAAAGCGAGAAAGGAAATCACCTACACCGACGCACCAACGTCACAGTCCATAGCAGGGGAGACGGAGGCATCCGAGGGAGGGGGACTGGTACCCCGTTCCGCGGATCCCTTACGCTTCGGTTTTTTACGAACAGCATTAACGTTCGGCTGAACGCGTAACTTGCGTCGGCTGACGGGCAAGGAAGCTTCAGCCGCCGGTGACGTAGGAGGGTCAAGTTCTGTATCCGACACCACCCGCGCCGGTCCACATGCGGGATCCGGGGTCGCGGGGGAAACATCCGACAAAACGGAATGGTCAACACCTGCACTAGCTTCCGGCAAACATGGACTGCACGGAGGCGAAACGTGAGCAGGAAGGTCCGAGGCAGCAGAGTTGGAAGGAAGCGGAGCAGCTCCGCTGGCAGAGGTATGGGGCAGCGAAGCAGGAAGTTGTCGCGGCTCCACTTGTTGTGACATCGAAGTCGGTTCGGAAGACGGCGCCAACAGGCCCGACCGACGACCCGACTCGAGAGAAGCTGCGTCGGAGGCCGGAGGGGCGCCAGCAGCCGCTACCGGAACCGCTACCTCAGGAGGGCAGGGAGCAGCTACAGTACACAGTGGCTCGGAGGATGCCGGTCGCTCGGACTGGGGCATCTCAGGGAGATCCTCATCCGTACTATTTCCATCGTGTGGGCGACGCCTCTTATTATTCAAAAGTGGCACACCCACCTGAGGGACAGACGGAACAACATCAGATTTAGCACGCAAAGGAGGAAATTCTGTGTCAGGGTTGCGCAAAACCTGTGGCGGGGCGCTACTACCACTGGACTGTGCTACACCAAGAGCAGAACCACCTGCAACGAGGTCAGCGACCGTTAACTTGCGACGCTGTTCGAGAGAATTTTTTAAAACAAAAACTCTCTGCGGACAGTCGGTACGCACGTGACCACTTTCATTGCACAAAAAACAGGTGCCAACCTGACCACTATATGTTACATGGACACGATATCCACCGATCTGCAGGTGAGATGGAATATTCTGCTTAACGTGCATTTCGACTGAACGAATACCACTGTAACATTGCAGGCGATGTTGGCTTGACCAGCGTTCAAGGCGAATGCTCTTTATATCACCATACTTCTGTAGACCCTCCTTAAGATAGACATTATCCACCTCCGGTGGAAGGTTGTAAACACGAACACTGGTGTACGTAATGGAAGCATTGGAAAGCAGCACGGTACTTACAGAATCATCCCGATGCCGAAAGAGAACTTGATGACCGTATTTAGAAAGAATTTTATCAACCTGAAGTGGGTCCATAAACTTAACAAAGAAAACATACAGTTCGGTATCAAAATAAGCAGTGTGCACCTGAGCCGAATGAACACCAAAGGTATCTACCAACCAATCATGAATCTCAAGAGAACTAGGTTGCACATGGCGGGTTGACTTGTCAAAAGCAAAACTAACTGTAGCCTGACGAGGAATAACCTGGGACGACATTTTCAAAATATGCGGTCGAAACCGCTACACAAAAAAACACTGAAATAAGGACAGAAAGTAACACAAGGTACGAAACAACGACGGAGAAACACTCACAGAAGTTGCAACACAACACGTAAACAAAAACGATAGTCCACTATACGTAACGCTACGGCGGAGCGGAAGACTAGGCACGTCCACACTGCACGGCGTCTAAAGCGGAACTGGCACTGAGCTAAGAAGGTGGCAGCTTAGCGTTTGTGAGCTATCCCCAAATTGTTACTTCATCATACTGAATCTTGCAGCCCTCGACCAGATATCGGATTTGGCACACAGCTGCTGCTGGGGGTGTCCACATTGCCGTTTTCCAAATCTCTTGAATGTTTCGCCCTTACGATCGAGGACGAGCGTCGGCCCACCAAAAGTTAGCGGTCTGCACAATCCTGACCTAGTGCACAGCTTGTGGGATAGCGTGGCTCGACTGCGAAATGCGCCTTTCGGCTCCTCTCTCTGGCTACAGTGCGCTGTTGTCCACAGTGGCACTGGCGTTGCCCATGGGGCTTCATGTAAGGCGACTGCACGTCGCTCGGCCAACAGCGGCCTACTGCAGACCGACACTTAAGACACACCAAATACAAATCGACATCGAGAGACAGGCCATGTCATGTGGCACTCGCGACGTATATGCTGAAATTGAATGTAAAGAATACGTCTTTTGTAGCGGGCGTCCCTCTACTGCAGTGTCACACATGACGAATAAAAAGGAAAACAGCAGAACGTCTGTGTAGGGCCATGTTTTTACCTACAGTGTCACTTGGCTGAATGTGTATAAGGCTCTGTGGCATCACTCAAACGCAGCCAAATTGTCACACTAGCTGTGTATCTCTAACAAAGTTGACGTATGTCCTCACCTCGGTGCCGGTTAAAACGATTTCGCCCCCGGGTGGGCTCGAACCACCAACCTTTCGGTTAACAGCCGAACGCGCTAGCCGATTGCGCCACGGAGGCCTTGACTTTGGCTCCCTTGTGCTCTGTATATCAACGCAATTCGTATACCTTCTGCAGGAATCTCGCAGAATGGTAGCATTTGCTTACGCCTCTTCACATGGATAACGTGCATGCACACTGTAGCGAGGCTCGTAAACGAATGACATCGCCAAGCATGACATTATACTACAAAATGCATACAAACCAATGTTCTGCCTATGCATTCAGAAAACCTCTGAGGCCAGTAGAATACTTGTCATAGGTTGTAGAACATCCCTTTCATTCAGTGTACTGCCATGTGTTAGATGCTGCTCGAGATAGCTCCGCTCCTTGCAGGAAGGTTTAAAAAATGAATGCCTTCTGTGAGGTTCGAACTCACGACCCCTGGTTTACGAGACCAGTGCTCTACCACTGAGCTAAGAAGGCGGCAGCTTAGCGTTTGTGAGCTATCCCCAAATTGTTACTTCATCATACTGAATCTTGCAGCCCTCGACCAGATATCGGATTTGGCACACAGCTGCTGCTGGGGGTGTCCACATTGCCGTTTTCCAAATCTCTTGAATGTTTCGCCCTTACGATCGAGGACGAGCGTCGGCCCACCAAAAGTTAGCGGTCTGCACAATCCTGACCTAGTGCACAGCTTGTGGGATAGCGTGGCTCGACTGCGAAATGCGCCTTTCGGCTCCTCTCTCTGGCTACAGTGCGTTGTTGTCCACAGTGGCACTGGCGTTGCCCATGGGGCTTCATGTAAGGCGACTGCACGTCGCTCGGCCAACAGCGGCCTACTGCAGACCGACACTTAAGACACACCAAATACAAATCGACATCGAGAGACAGGCCATGTCATGTGGCACTCGCGACGTATATGCTGAAATTGAATGTAAAGAATACGTCTTTTGTAGCGGGCGTCCCTCTACTGCAGTGTCACACATGACGAATAAAAAGGAAAACAGCAGAACGTCTGTGTAGGGCCATGTTTTTACCTACAGTGTCACTTGGTTGAATGTGTATAAGGCTCTGTGGCATCATTCAAACGCAGCCAAATTGTCACACTAGCTGTGTATCTCTAACAAAGTTGACGTATGTCCTCACCTCGGTGCCGGTTAAAACGATTTCGCCCCCGGGTGGGCTCGAACCACCAACCTTTCGGTTAACAGCCGAACGCGCTAGCCGATTGCGCCACGGAGGCCTTGACTTTGGCTCCCTTGTGCTCTGTATATCAACGCAATTCGTATACCTTCTGCAGGAATCTCGCAGAATGGTAGCATTTGCTTACGCCTCTTCACATGGATAACGTGCATGCACACTGTAGCGAGGCTCGTAAACGAATGACATCGCCAAGCATGACATTATACTACAAAATGCATACAAACCAATGTTCTGCCTATGCATTCAGAAAACCTCTGAGGCCAGTAGAATACTTGTCATAGGTTGTAGAACATCCCTTTCATTCAGTGTACTGCCATGTGTTAGATGCTGCTCGAGATAGCTCCGCTCCTTGCAGGAAGGTTTAAAAAATGAATGCCTTCTGTGAGGTTCGAACTCACGACCCCTGGTTTACGAGACCAGTGCTCTACCACTGAGCTAAGAAGGCGGCAGCTTAGCATTTGTGAGCTATCCCCAAATTGTTACTTCATCATACTGAATCTTGCAGCCCTCGACCAGATATCGGATTTGGCACACAGCTGCTGCTGGGGGTGTCCACATTGCCGTTTTCCAAATCTCTTGAATGTTTCGCCCTTACGATCGAGGACGAGCGTCGGCCCACCAAAAGTTAGCGGTCTGCACAATCCTGACCTAGTGCACAGCTTGTGGGATAGCGTGGCTCGACTGCGAAATGCGCCTTTCGGCTCCTCTCTCTGGCTACAGTGCACTGTTGTCCACAGTGGCACTGGCGTTGCCCATGGGGCTTCATGTAAGGCGACTGCACGTCGCTCGGCCAACAGCGGCCTACTGCAGACCGACACTTAAGACACACCAAATACAAATCGACATCGAGAGACAGGCCATGTCATGTGGCACTCGCGACGTATATGCTGAAATTGAATGTAAAGAATACGTCTTTTGTAGCGGGCGTCCCTCTACTGCAGTGTCACACATGACGAATAAAAAGGAAAACAGCAGAACGTCTGTGTAGGGCCATGTTTTTACCTACAGTGTCACTTGGCTGAATGTGTATAAGGCTCTGTGGCATCACTCAAACGCAGCCAAATTGTCACACTAGCTGTGTATCTCTAACAAAGTTGACGTATGTCCTCACCTCGGTGCCGGTTAAAACGATTTCGCCCCCGGGTGGGCTCGAACCACCAACCTTTCGGTTAACAGCCGAACGCGCTAGCCGATTGCGCCACGGAGGCCTTGACTTTGGCTCCCTTGTGCTCTGTATATCAACGCAATTCGTATACCTTCTGCAGGAATCTCGCAGAATGGTAGCATTTGCTTACGCCTCTTCACATGGATAACGTGCATGCACACTGTAGCGAGGCTCGTAAACGAATGACATCGCCAAGCATGACATTATACTACAAAATGCATACAAACCAATGTTCTGCCTATGCATTCAGAAAACCTCTGAGGCCAGTAGAATACTTGTCATAGGTTGTAGAACATCCCTTTCATTCAGTGTACTGCCATGTGTTAGATGCTGCTCGAGATAGCTCCGCTCCTTGCAGGAAGGTTTAAAAAATGAATGCCTTCTGTGAGGTTCGAACTCACGACCCCTGGTTTACGAGACCAGTGCTCTACCACTGAGCTAAGAAGGCGGCAGCTTAGCGTTTGTGAGCTATCCCCAAATTGTTACTTCATCATACTGAATCTTGCAGCCCTCGACCAGATATCGGATTTGGCACACAGCTGCTGCTGGGGGTGTCCACATTGCCGTTTTCCAAATCTCTTGAATGTTTCGCCCTTACGATCGAGGACGAGCGTCGGCCCACCAAAAGTTAGCGGTCTGCACAATCCTGACCTAGTGCACAGCTTGTGGGATAGCGTGGCTCGACTGCGAAATGCGCCTTTCGGCTCCTCTCTCTGGCTACAGTGCACTGTTGTCCACAGTGGCACTGGCGTTGCCCATGGGGCTTCATGTAAGGCGACTGCACGTCGCTCGGCCAACAGCGGCCTACTGCAGACCGACACTTAAGACACACCAAATACAAATCGACATCGAGAGACAGGCCATGTCATGTGGCACTCGCGACGTATATGCTGAAATTGAATGTAAAGAATACGTCTTTTGTAGCGGGCGTCCCTCTACTGCAGTGTCACACATGACGAATAAAAAGGAAAACAGCAGAACGTCTGTGTAGGGCCATGTTTTTACCTACAGTGTCACTTGGCTGAATGTGTATAAGGCTCTGTGGCATCACTCAAACGCAGCCAAATTGTCACACTAGCTGTGTATCTCTAACAAAGTTGACGTATGTCCTCACCTCGGTGCCGGTTAAAACGATTTCGCCCCCGGGTGGGCTCGAACCACCAACCTTTCGGTTAACAGCCGAACGCGCTAGCCGATTGCGCCACGGAGGCCTTGACTTTGGCTCCCTTGTGCTCTGTATATCAACGCAATTCGTATACCTTCTGCAGGAATCTCGCAGAATGGTAGCATTTGCTTACGCCTCTTCACATGGATAACGTGCATGCACACTGTAGCGAGGCTCGTAAACGAATGACATCGCCAAGCATGACATTATACTACAAAATGCATACAAACCAATGTTCTGCCTATGCATTCAGAAAACCTCTGAGGCCAGTAGAATACTTGTCATAGGTTGTAGAACATCCCTTTCATTCAGTGTACTGCCATGTGTTAGATGCTGCTCGAGATAGCTCCGCTCCTTGCAGGAAGGTTTAAAAAATGAATGCCTTCTGTGAGGTTCGAACTCACGACCCCTGGTTTACGAGACCAGTGCTCTACCACTGAGCTAAGAAGGCGGCAGCTTAGCGTTTGTGAGCTATCCCCAAATTGTTACTTCATCATACTGAATCTTGCAGCCCTCGACCAGATATCGGATTTGGCACACAGCTGCTGCTGGGGGTGTCCACATTGCCGTTTTCCAAATCTCTTGAATGTTTCGCCCTTACGATCGAGGACGAGCGTCGGCCCACCAAAAGTTAGCGGTCTGCACAATCCTGACCTAGTGCACAGCTTGTGGGATAGCGTGGCTCGACTGCGAAATGCGCCTTTCGGCTCCTCTCTCTGGCTACAGTGCGTTGTTGTCCACAGTGGCACTGGCGTTGCCCATGGGGCTTCATGTAAGGCGACTGCACGTCGCTCGGCCAACAGCGGCCTACTGCAGACCGACACTTAAGACACACCAAATACAAATCGACATCGAGAGACAGGCCATGTCATGTGGCACTCGCGACGTATATGCTGAAATTGAATGTAAAGAATACGTCTTTTGTAGCGGGCGCCCCTCTACTGCAGTGTCACACATGACGAATAAAAAGGAAAACAGCAGAACGTCTGTGTAGGGCCATGTTTTTACCTACAGTGTCACTTGGCTGAATGTGTATAAGGCTCTGTGGCATCACTCAAACGCAGCCAAATTGTCACACTAGCTGTGTATCTCTAACAAAGTTGACGTATGTCCTCACCACGGTGCCGGTTAAAACGATTTCGCCCCCAGGTGGGCTCGAACCACCAACCTTTCGGTTAACAGCCGAACGCGCTAGCCGATTGCGCCACGGAGGCCTTGACTTTGGCTCCCTTGTGCTCTGTATATCAATGCAATTCGTATACCTTCTGCAGGAATCTCGCAGAATGGTAGCATTTGCTTACGCCTCTTCACATGGATAACGTGCATGCACACTGTAGCGAGGCTCGTAAACGAATGACATCGCCAAGCATGACATTATACTACAAAATGCATACAAACCAATGTTCTGCCTATGCATTCAGAAAACCTCTGAGGCCAGTAGAATACTTGTCATAGGTTGTAGAACATCCCTTTCATTCAGTGTACTGCCATGTGTTAGATGCTGCTCGAGATAGCTCCGCTCCTTGCAGGAAGGTTTAAAAAATGAATGCCTTCTGTGAGGTTCGAACTCACGACCCCTGGTTTACGAGACCAGTGCTCTACCACTGAGCTAAGAAGGCGGCAGCTTAGCGTTTGTGAGCTATCCCCAAATTGTTACTTCATCATACTGAATCTTGCAGCCCTCGACCAGATATCGGATTTGGCACACAGCTGCTGCTGGGGGTGTCCACATTGCCGTTTTCCAAATCTCTTGAATGTTTCGCCCTTACGATCGAGGACGAGCGTCGGCCCACCAAAAGTTAGCGGTCTGCACAATCCTGACCTAGTGCACAGCTTGTGGGATAGCGTGGCTCGACTGCGAAATGCGCCTTTCGGCTCCTCTCTCTGGCTACAGTGCGTTGTTGTCCACAGTGGCACTGGCGTTGCCCATGGGGCTTCATGTAAGGCGACTGCACGTCGCTCGGCCAACAGCGGCCTACTGCAGACCGACACTTAAGACACACCAAATACAAATCGACATCGAGAGACAGGCCATGTCATGTGGCACTCGCGACGTATATGCTGAAATTGAATGTAAAGAATACGTCTTTTGTAGCGGGCGTCCCTCTACTGCAGTGTCACACATGACGAATATAAAGGAAAACAGCAGAACGTCTGTGTAGGGCCATGTTTTTACCTACAGTGTCACTTGGTTGAATGTGTATAAGGCTCTGTGGCATCATTCAAACGCAGCCAAATTGTCACACTAGCTGTGTATCTCTAACAAAGTTGACGTATGTCCTCACCTCGGTGCCGGTTAAAACGATTTCGCCCCCGGGTGGGCTCGAACCACCAACCTTTCGGTTAACAGCCGAACGCGCTAGCCGATTGCGCCACGGAGGCCTTGACTTTGGCTCCCTTGTGCTCTGTATATCAACGCAATTCGTATACCTTCTGCAGGAATCTCGCAGAATGGTAGCATTTGCTTACGCCTCTTCACATGGATAACGTGCATGCACACTGTAGCGAGGCTCGTAAACGAATGACATCGCCAAGCATGACATTATACTACAAAATGCATACAAACCAATGTTCTGCCTATGCATTCAGAAAACCTCTGAGGCCAGTAGAATACTTGTCATAGGTTGTAGAACATCCCTTTCATTCAGTGTACTGCCATGTGTTAGATGCTGCTCGAGATAGCTCCGCTCCTTGCAGGAAGGTTTAAAAAATGAATGCCTTCTGTGAGGTTCGAACTCACGACCCCTGGTTTACGAGACCAGTGCTCTACCACTGAGCTAAGAAGGCGGCAGCTTAGCGTTTGTGAGCTATCCCCAAATTGTTACTTCATCATACTGAATCTTGCAGCCCTCGACCAGATATCGGATTTGGCACACAGCTGCTGCTGGGGGTGTCCACATTGCCGTTTTCCAAATCTCTTGAATGTTTCGCCCTTACGATCGAGGACGAGCGTCGGCCCACCAAAAGTTAGCGGTCTGCACAATCCTGACCTAGTGCACAGCTTGTGGGATAGCGTGGCTCGACTGCGAAATGCGCCTTTCGGCTCCTCTCTCTGGCTACAGTGCGCTGTTGTCCACAGTGGCACTGGCGTTGCCCATGGGGCTTCATGTAAGGCGACTGCACGTCGCTCGGCCAACAGCGGCCTACTGCAGACCGACACTTAAGACACACCAAATACAAATCGACATCGAGAGACAGGCCATGTCATGTGGCACTCGCGACGTATATGCTGAAATTGAATGTAAAGAATACGTCTTTTGTAGCGGGCGTCCCTCTACTGCAGTGTCACACATGACGAATATAAAGGAAAACAGCAGAACGTCTGTGTAGGGCCATGTTTTTACCTACAGTGTCACTTGGTTGAATGTGTATAAGGCTCTGTGGCATCATTCAAACGCAGCCAAATTGTCACACTAGCTGTGTATCTCTAACAAAGTTGACGTATGTCCTCACCTCGGTGCCGGTTAAAACGATTTCGCCCCCGGGTGGGCTCGAACCACCAACCTTTCGGTTAACAGCCGAACGCGCTAGCCGATTGCGCCACGGAGGCCTTGACTTTGGCTCCCTTGTGCTCTGTATATCAACGCAATTCGTATACCTTCTGCAGGAATCTCGCAGAATGGTAGCATTTGCTTACGCCTCTTCACATGGGTAACGTGCATGCACACTGTAGCGAGGCTCGTAAACGAATGACATCGCCAAGCATGACATTATACTACAAAATGCATACAAACCAATGTTCTGCCTATGCATTCAGAAAACCTCTGAGGCCAGTAGAATACTTGTCATAGGTTGTAGAACATCCCTTTCATTCAGTGTACTGCCATGTGTTAGATGCTGCTCGAGATAGCTCCGCTCCTTGCAGGAAGGTTTAAAAAATGAATGCCTTCTGTGAGGTTCGAACTCACGACCCCTGGTTTACGAGACCAGTGCTCTACCACTGAGCTAAGAAGGCGGCAGCTTAGCGTTTGTGAGCTATCCCCAAATTGTTACTTCATCATACTGAATCTTGCAGCCCTCGACCAGATATCGGATTTGGCACACAGCTGCTGCTGGGGGTGTCCACATTGCCGTTTTCCAAATCTCTTGAATGTTTCGCCCTTACGATCGAGGACGAGCGTCGGCCCACCAAAAGTTAGCGGTCTGCACAATCCTGACCTAGTGCACAGCTTGTGGGATAGCGTGGCTCGACTGCGAAATGCGCCTTTCGGCTCCTCTCTCTGGCTACAGTGCGCTGTTGTCCACAGTGGCACTGGCGTTGCCCATGGGGCTTCATGTAAGGCGACTGCACGTCGCTCGGCCAACAGCGGCCTACTGCAGACCGACACTTAAGACACACCAAATACAAATCGACATCGAGAGACAGGCCATGTCATGTGGCACTCGCGACGTATATGCTGAAACTGAATGTAAAGAATACGTCTTTTGTAGCGGGCGCCCCTCTACTGCAGTGTCACACATGACGAATAAAAAGGAAAACAGCAGAACGTCTGTGTAGGGCCATGTTTTTACCTACAGTGTCACTTGGCTGAATGTGTATAAGGCTCTGTGGCATCACTCAAACGCAGCCAAATTGTCACACTAGCTGTGTATCTCTAACAAAGTTGACGTATGTCCTCACCTCGGTGCCGGTTAAAACGATTTCGCCCCCAGGTGGGCTCGAACCACCAACCTTTCGGTTAACAGCCGAACGCGCTAGCCGATTGCGCCACGGAGGCCTTGACTTTGGCTCCCTTGTGCTCTGTATATCAATGCAATTCGTATACCTTCTGCAGGAATCTCGCAGAATGGTAGCATTTGCTTACGCCTCTTCACATGGATAACGTGCATGCACACTGTAGCGAGGCTCGTAAACGAATGACATCGCCAAGCATGACATTATACTACAAAATGCATACAAACCAATGTTCTGCCTATGCATTCAGAAAACCTCTGAGGCCAGTAGAATACTTGTCATAGGTTGTAGAACATCCCTTTCATTCAGTGTACTGCCATGTGTTAGATGCTGCTCGAGATAGCTCCGCTCCTTGCAGGAAGGTTTAAAAAATGAATGCCTTCTGTGAGGTTCGAACTCACGACCCCTGGTTTACGAGACCAGTGCTCTACCACTTTTTTTTTTTTTTTTTTTTTTTTTTTAAACATATATAAAGGCGGCAAATCCAGAAACAGTATAAAAGAAAATGGCTCACACAGGTGACCTTAGCCAACACCCTCTCTTTCAAATGTCAGGCTAAGCATATTGGCAAAATCATCTCGGAGGCCTGGCAATCGCAAGCGCTGCCAGTAAGCAGTAAGCATGTACTGCCGAAACGCTAGGTGTCCATCCTCTTCATGACAACTGTTGACAAAATGTACGAAATGGCCAATCAACCACATGACGGTATGGAGCTTCGTCCGCGGAAAAAAGGAAGAATCGGGCCGGACGATGATGTCAATAGTATAAGCGGCTTCAGCAGACCTAGTGACAAAAGCAAGTTGTTTCCTGAGCCAACGCCAATTAGCAAGGTGCCCACAGCAGGTGAATCGATGTTCAAGGGTATCCAGGAGACCACACCGAGTACAGGTGTCCGTGTCAGAAAGACCAATACGGTGCAGTCGTACATTGGTGGGAACCAAATTGTTTATTACCCTATACCACGTGGACGCCACGGCCATAGAGTGGATCGGCAGACTAACGTTCTTCCAGACGTTCCTCCAGGACACAGATGGGGACGCCAGTTCTATTGGATTGGGACCGGCCAGCCCCTCCCAGCGGGCAATCAAGCCCTTGGTCGTTGGCACCGGTCGCCGCAAGAAGACGTCACCGAGGTAACTCACCGCAATGTAAAATTCCCGAATGTGTTTCAACTTAAAATTTAGGCGTCCGACATCGACAGGTGGAGCAAGGCTCGCCGGACGCACAACAGTAAAAAGCCTGGATGTAATTGAAGTCACTTCTTGCGTAACAATTAGAGTCGTTCGGCGGACGTACAAAGCAGACGCCTTGCGAGTAATGTCAGAGAGGCCCAAGCCTCCGGAGAGACGCGGTTTCGTCATTACCTCGTAACGTAACTTGAATAGATGGCCCTTCCATATAAACCTGCTAGACAATTGGCGCAACCTTTTCGCCACCATCATGGGAAGTGGGAACAGCTGAGCAACATAATAAGCTTTACATAGGACGTAGGTGTCTAAAATTCTGACTTTTTGCAAAATGGTAGCAGAGCGCTGCTCATGGACCATCAGAGCCCCCTGTATCTTCTCGGTGACAGATTTCCAATTGAGAGCCGCCATTTTTAGAGGACACCGATCAATGATAATCCCCAAGGACGTATGGCGATCGACAAAAGTGGCCCAAGGGACGTCAGCATCGCGAAATCCTCGAATATCAAGGAACTTACATTTACCCTGATTGAGACGCGCTCCAGAGGCACGACAGTATGCATCAACCGCCCCTTTCAACAACGGGATATCATCACGTTGACGGAGGAGAACAACGACATCATCCGCATATGCCTTAACAGAGAGCTTCCCACCAGAGAGGGACATACCCTGAAGCTTGAGAGCAATAGTCCGAAGCAGCGGTTCCAGGGACAATACGAATAAAGACATAGAGAGCGGACTACCCTGAGGCACTCCGCGGCGGATAGCAATGGGCGGCGTCAGCTGCCCATTGACTCACACCCGAGCTGTTATTCCCCTATACAAATTGCCAAGAACACCACGTGATGAAGCGTTAAAACCTATTGTACCTAAAACACGATCTAAAAACACATGACTGACGTGATCAAAAGCCTTATAAAAATCAAGGAAGGCAAAGGCACAATGTACGTTTGTAACCGCCGCAACCGAGACAACATCCCGATATTCGGCTACTGGTGTCAGAATAGATCTATCATGAAAACAACATTGATGTGCACCAATCACACCCCGAAGCAGAGAAGACAACCGGCTATTGAGCGCTCTAGCAGCTGTCTTATAGTCAAAATTCAGCAATGTGAGCGGACGAAGATTGGCAGCAGATAAACGACCAGAGGACTTCGGGATTAAAACAATTTTCCCTACTTTAAAATCGGCAGGCACATCCATCCCCCTGACAATCTCATTTAAAATCTGCGTAAAAATGCCACCCAAAAGAGGCCAAAAACGGAGATAAAATTCTTTAGGCAGGCCGTCTGGACCCGGCGATTTACTGGACGGAGAGCGAGCAATAAAATCGAAAACATCATCTACCTGGAACTCCCGGAGAAATTCGCCGTTCGCGTCAGGCGCGATCGTCGCAGTTAGATCCCCAAAGACATCATCCGAAAGAGACTCACCAGAATCATCGGCAGAATATAGACTAGTGTAATACTGATGAAGAGCACGAAACATTTCCTCCTGTGCAATAAGCTGTCGCCCATCATCCACCGTAAGAGAAGAGATGAAGGAGCGACGACGACGAGTCTGATGCCGTAGCAGGTGGTACAAGGATGTCAGTTCACCTTCAACAAGAGAGTGAGGTTTCGACTTAACTCGCAGACCATCCATCTGTCGTCGTTTAAGGCTCAAGAGCTTGGCTTTAATACGACGAACATCATGGATCCGCAGTGGAGAGGTACCCGCCGCGTCATATAGTTCACGCAGGACAGAGTAGTAATATTCATACGTGTTCTTAAAATCACGCGTCCTAGCAGCACAGTAGAAAATCAAAGTCTGACGAATCTTGGGCTTGGCAAACGCAGTCCACCAAACCAGCAAGGAGGGGTATCGCGGGACAGAGCGAAGACATCGCTCCCACACGCCACTTATAACATCATCCATAGCACTGTCGGCAAGGTGGGAAACATTTAACATCCACTGGGAACGATAAAGTTTTGCAGGTTGGCGACTAAGATTTACAGTTGCAGTAAAAGCACAATGGTCAGAAAAACTAGTAGGAATAACATCGACAGAAAGAATTTTATCACATAAAAAATCAGATAAATAGAATCTGTCGAGTCTACTGCATGAGGACGCGGTAAAAAACGTATATTTCACCAGGGTTGGATATTTGTGTTCCCAAACATCACGCAGATGCATCGTACGAACTAAGTCATGTAAATCACGGCAATAATTAAAATTGGGGGACTGGTCTGCAGGGCGTAAAACACAATTAAAATCGCCTCCGAGCAGGAGACTCCGAGGACTCTGGCGTAAAAGATAAATAAGCTCTTCTTTATAAAAGCGCGATCGAGCCACAGTGTGACCCGAACCAGAGGGGGCATACAAAACAACGAGGCGGAGATCAAAAAGACGACAACCAATCCCACGGCCAGAGTCAAGGAATTCAATGTCAGTAATAGGAATGCCCTCTCGAAAGAAAAGAGCAGTTCCTGTTGAATATTCCGGCGCGACATTAAAAACAGTTTGAAATCCAGGTAGAGAGAGATCAGAAAACAACACTTCCTGCAAAAACACTACGTCCGCACAGGCGTCGTAAATAAACTGCCGCAAAGAGGCAATGCGAACGTCGGACTCAATACGGTTAACATTTAAGGTAAGAAAGGTGTATGCTTGAACCATAGAGAGAAAAGCGAGAAAACAAATCACCTACACCGACGCACCAGCGTCACAGTCCATAGCAGGGGTGGCAGAGGCATCCGAGGGAGGGGGACTGCTACCCCGTTCCGCGGATCCCTTACGTTTCGGTTTTTTACGAACAGCATTAACGTTCGGCTGAACGCGTAACTTGCGTCGGCTGACGGGCAAGGAAACTTCAGCCGCCGGTGACGTAGGGGGGTCAAGTTCTGCATCCGACACCACCCGCGCCGGTCCACATGCGGGATCCGGGGTCGCGGGGGAAACATCCGACAAAACGGAATGGTCAACACCTGCACTAGCTCCCGGCAAACATGGACTGCACGGAGGCGAAACGTGAGCAGGAAGGTCCGAGGCCGCAGAGTTGGAAGGAAGCGGAGCAGCTCCGCTGGCAGAGGTATGGGGCAGCGAAGCAGGAAGTTGTCGCGGCTCCACTTGTTGTGACATGGAAGTCGGTTCGGAAGACGGCGCCAACAGGCCCGACCGACGACCCGACTCGAGAGAAGCTGCGTCGGAGGCCGGAGGGGCGCCAGCAGCCGCCACCGGAACCGCTACCTCAGGAAGGCAGGGAGCAGCTACAGTACACAGTGGCTCGGAGGATGCCGGTCGCTCGGACTGGGGCATCTCAGGGAGATCCTCATCCGTACTATTTCCATCGTGTGGGCGACGCCTCTTATTATTCAAAAGTGGCACACCCACCTGAGGGACAGACGGAACAACATCAGATTTAGCACGCAAAGGAGGAAATTCTGTATCAGGGGTGCGCAAAACCTGTGGAGGGGCGCTACTACCACTGGACTGTGCTACACCAAGAGCAGAACCACCTGCAACGAGGTCAGCGACCGTTAACTTGCGACGCTGTTCGAGAGAATTTTTTAAAACAAAAACTCTCCGCGGACAGTCGGTACGCACGTGACCACTTTCATTGCACAAAAAACAGGTGCCCACCTGACCACTATATGTTACATGGACACGATATCCACCGATCTGCAGGTGAGATGGAATATTCTGCTTAACGTGCATTTCGACTGAACGAATACCACTGTAACATTGCAGGCGATGTTGGCTTGACCAGCGTTCAAGGCGAATGCTCTTTACATCACCATACTTCTGTAGACCCTCCTTAAGATAGACATTATCCACCTCCGGTGGAAGGTTGTAAACACGAACATTGGTATACGTGATGGAAGCATTGGAAAGCAGCACGGTACTTACAGAATCATCCCGATGCCGAAAGAGAACTTGATGACCATATTTAGAAAGAATTTTATCAACCTGAAGTGGGTCCATAAACTTAACAAAGAAAACATACAGTTCGGTATCAAAATAAGCAGTGTGCACCTGATCCGAATGAACACCAAAGGTATCTACCAACCAATCATGAATCTCAAGAGAACTAGGTTGCACATGGCGGGTTGACTTGTCAAAAGCAAAACTAACTGTAGCCTGACGAGGAATAACCTGGGACGACATTTTCAAAATATGCGGTCGAAACCGCTACACAAAAAACACTGAAATAAGGACAGAAAGTAACACAAGGTACGAAACAACGACGGAGAAACACTCACAGAAGTTGCAACACAACACGTAAACAAAAACGATAGTCCACTATACGTAACGCTACGGCGGAGCGGAAGACTAGGCACGTCCACACTGCACGGCGTCTAAAGCGGAACTGCGTTCCACTCAGCTACCGGGGCGGGCACCACTGAGCTAAGAAGGCGGCAGCTTAGCGTTTGTGAGCTATCCCCAAATTGTTACTTCATCATACTGAATCTTGCAGCCCTCGACCAGATATCGGATTTGGCACACAGCTGCTGCTGGGGGTGTCCACATTGCCGTTTTCCAAATCTCTTGAATGTTTCGCCCTTACGATCGAGGACGAGCGTCGGCCCACCAAAAGTTAGCGGTCTGCACAATCCTGACCTAGTGCACAGCTTGTGGGATAGCGTGGCTCGACTGCGAAATGCGCCTTTCGGCTCCTCTCTCTGGCTACAGTGCGCTGTTGTCCACAGTGGCACTGGCGTTGCCCATGGGGCTTCATGTAAGGCGACTGCACGTCGCTCGGCCAACAGCGGCCTACTGCAGACCGACACTTAAGACACACCAAATACAAATCGACATCGAGAGACAGGCCATGTCATGTGGCACTCGCGACGTATATGCTGAAATTGAATGTAAAGAATACGTCTTTTGTAGCGGGCGCCCCTCTACTGCAGTGTCACACATGACGAATAAAAAGGAAAACAGCAGAACGTCTGTGTAGGGCCATGTTTTTACCTACAGTGTCACTTGGCTGAATGTGTATAAGGCTCTGTGGCATCACTCAAACGCAGCCAAATTGTCACACTAGCTGTGTATCTCTAACAAAGTTGACGTATGTCCTCACCTCGGTGCCGGTTAAAACGATTTCGCCCCCAGGTGGGCTCGAACCACCAACCTTTCGGTTAACAGCCGAACGCGCTAGCCGATTGCGCCACGGAGGCCTTGACTTTGGCTCCCTTGTGCTCTGTATATCAATGCAATTCGTATACCTTCTGCAGGAATCTCGCAGAATGGTAGCATTTGCTTACGCCTCTTCACATGGATAACGTGCATGCACACTGTAGCGAGGCTCGTAAACGAATGACATCGCCAAGCATGACATTATACTACAAAATGCATACAAACCAATGTTCTGCCTATGCATTCAGAAAACCTCTGAGGCCAGTAGAATACTTGTCATAGGTTGTAGAACATCCCTTTCATTCAGTGTACTGCCATGTGTTAGATGCTGCTCGAGATAGCTCCGCTCCTTGCAGGAAGGTTTAAAAAATGAATGCCTTCTGTGAGGTTCGAACTCACGACCCCTGGTTTACGAGACCAGTGCTCTACCACTGAGCTAAGAAGGCGGCAGCTTAGCGTTTGTGAGCTATCCCCAAATTGTTACTTCATCATACTGAATCTTGCAGCCCTCGACCAGATATCGGATTTGGCACACAGCTGCTGCTGGGGGTGTCCACATTGCCGTTTTCCAAATCTCTTGAATGTTTCGCCCTTACGATCGAGGACGAGCGTCGGCCCACCAAAAGTTAGCGGTCTGCACAATCCTGACCTAGTGCACAGCTTGTGGGATAGCGTGGCTCGACTGCGAAATGCGCCTTTCGGCTCCTCTCTCTGGCTACAGTGCGCTGTTGTCCACAGTGGCACTGGCGTTGCCCATGGGGCTTCATGTAAGGCGACTGCACGTCGCTCGGCCAACAGCGGCCTACTGCAGACCGACACTTAAGACACACCAAATACAAATCGACATCGAGAGACAGGCCATGTCATGTGGCACTCGCGACGTATATGCTGAAATTGAATGTAAAGAATACGTCTTTTGTAGCGGGCGCCCCTCTACTGCAGTGTCACACATGACGAATAAAAAGGAAAACAGCAGAACGTCTGTGTAGGGCCATGTTTTTACCTACAGTGTCACTTGGCTGAATGTGTATAAGGCTCTGTGGCATCACTCAAACGCAGCCAAATTGTCACACTAGCTGTGTATCTCTAACAAAGTTGACGTATGTCCTCACCTCGGTGCCGGTTAAAACGATTTCGCCCCCAGGTGGGCTCGAACCACCAACCTTTCGGTTAACAGCCGAACGCGCTAGCCGATTGCGCCACGGAGGCCTTGACTTTGGCTCCCTTGTGCTCTGTATATCAATGCAATTCGTATACCTTCTGCAGGAATCTCGCAGAATGGTAGCATTTGCTTACGCCTCTTCACATGGATAACGTGCATGCACACTGTAGCGAGGCTCGTAAACGAATGACATCGCCAAGCATGACATTATACTACAAAATGCATACAAACCAATGTTCTGCCTATGCATTCAGAAAACCTCTGAGGCCAGTAGAATACTTGTCATAGGTTGTAGAACATCCCTTTCATTCAGTGTACTGCCATGTGTTAGATGCTGCTCGAGATAGCTCCGCTCCTTGCAGGAAGGTTTAAAAAATGAATGCCTTCTGTGAGGTTCGAACTCACGACCCCTGGTTTACGAGACCAGTGCTCTACCACTGAGCTAAGAAGGCGGCAGCTTAGCGTTTGTGAGCTATCCCCAAATTGTTACTTCATCATACTGAATCTTGCAGCCCTCGACCAGATATCGGATTTGGCACACAGCTGCTGCTGGGGGTGTCCACATTGCCGTTTTCCAAATCTCTTGAATGTTTCGCCCTTACGATCGAGGACGAGCGTCGGCCCACCAAAAGTTAGCGGTCTGCACAATCCTGACCTAGTGCACAGCTTGTGGGATAGCGTGGCTCGACTGCGAAATGCGCCTTTCGGCTCCTCTCTCTGGCTACAGTGCGCTGTTGTCCACAGTGGCACTGGCGTTGCCCATGGGGCTTCATGTAAGGCGACTGCACGTCGCTCGGCCAACAGCGGCCTACTGCAGACCGACACTTAAGACACACCAAATACAAATCGACATCGAGAGACAGGCCATGTCATGTGGCACTCGCGACGTATATGCTGAAATTGAATGTAAAGAATACGTCTTTTGTAGCGGGCGCCCCTCTACTGCAGTGTCACACATGACGAATAAAAAGGAAAACAGCAGAACGTCTGTGTAGGGCCATGTTTTTACCTACAGTGTCACTTGGCTGAATGTGTATAAGGCTCTGTGGCATCACTCAAACGCAGCCAAATTGTCACACTAGCTGTGTATCTCTAACAAAGTTGACGTATGTCCTCACCTCGGTGCCGGTTAAAACGATTTCGCCCCCAGGTGGGCTCGAACCACCAACCTTTCGGTTAACAGCCGAACGCGCTAGCCGATTGCGCCACGGAGGCCTTGACTTTGGCTCCCTTGTGCTCTGTATATCAATGCAATTCGTATACCTTCTGCAGGAATCTCGCAGAATGGTAGCATTTGCTTACGCCTCTTCACATGGATAACGTGCATGCACACTGTAGCGAGGCTCGTAAACGAATGACATCGCCAAGCATGACATTATACTACAAAATGCATACAAACCAATGTTCTGCCTATGCATTCAGAAAACCTCTGAGGCCAGTAGAATACTTGTCATAGGTTGTAGAACATCCCTTTCATTCAGTGTACTGCCATGTGTTAGATGCTGCTCGAGATAGCTCCGCTCCTTGCAGGAAGGTTTAAAAAATGAATGCCTTCTGTGAGGTTCGAACTCACGACCCCTGGTTTACGAGACCAGTGCTCTACCACTGAGCTAAGAAGGCGGCAGCTTAGCGTTTGTGAGCTATCCCCAAATTGTTACTTCATCATACTGAATCTTGCAGCCCTCGACCAGATATCGGATTTGGCACACAGCTGCTGCTGGGGGTGTCCACATTGCCGTTTTCCAAATCTCTTGAATGTTTCGCCCTTACGATCGAGGACGAGCGTCGGCCCACCAAAAGTTAGCGGTCTGCACAATCCTGACCTAGTGCACAGCTTGTGGGATAGCGTGGCTCGACTGCGAAATGCGCCTTTCGGCTCCTCTCTCTGGCTACAGTGCGCTGTTGTCCACAGTGGCACTGGCGTTGCCCATGGGGCTTCATGTAAGGCGACTGCACGTCGCTCGGCCAACAGCGGCCTACTGCAGACCGACACTTAAGACACACCAAATACAAATCGACATCGAGAGACAGGCCATGTCATGTGGCACTCGCGACGTATATGCTGAAATTGAATGTAAAGAATACGTCTTTTGTAGCGGGCGCCCCTCTACTGCAGTGTCACACATGACGAATAAAAAGGAAAACAGCAGAACGTCTGTGTAGGGCCATGTTTTTACCTACAGTGTCACTTGGCTGAATGTGTATAAGGCTCTGTGGCATCACTCAAACGCAGCCAAATTGTCACACTAGCTGTGTATCTCTAACAAAGTTGACGTATGTCCTCACCTCGGTGCCGGTTAAAACGATTTCGCCCCCAGGTGGGCTCGAACCACCAACCTTTCGGTTAACAGCCGAACGCGCTAGCCGATTGCGCCACGGAGGCCTTGACTTTGGCTCCCTTGTGCTCTGTATATCAATGCAATTCGTATACCTTCTGCAGGAATCTCGCAGAATGGTAGCATTTGCTTACGCCTCTTCACATGGATAACGTGCATGCACACTGTAGCGAGGCTCGTAAACGAATGACATCGCCAAGCATGACATTATACTACAAAATGCATACAAACCAATGTTCTGCCTATGCATTCAGAAAACCTCTGAGGCCAGTAGAATACTTGTCATAGGTTGTAGAACATCCCTTTCATTCAGTGTACTGCCATGTGTTAGATGCTGCTCGAGATAGCTCCGCTCCTTGCAGGAAGGTTTAAAAAATGAATGCCTTCTGTGAGGTTCGAACTCACGACCCCTGGTTTACGAGACCAGTGCTCTACCACTGAGCTAAGAAGGCGGCAGCTTAGCGTTTGTGAGCTATCCCCAAATTGTTACTTCATCATACTGAATCTTGCAGCCCTCGACCAGATATCGGATTTGGCACACAGCTGCTGCTGGGGGTGTCCACATTGCCGTTTTCCAAATCTCTTGAATGTTTCGCCCTTACGATCGAGGACGAGCGTCGGCCCACCAAAAGTTAGCGGTCTGCACAATCCTGACCTAGTGCACAGCTTGTGGGATAGCGTGGCTCGACTGCGAAATGCGCCTTTCGGCTCCTCTCTCTGGCTACAGTGCGCTGTTGTCCACAGTGGCACTGGCGTTGCCCATGGGGCTTCATGTAAGGCGACTGCACGTCGCTCGGCCAACAGCGGCCTACTGCAGACCGACACTTAAGACACACCAAATACAAATCGACATCGAGAGACAGGCCATGTCATGTGGCACTCGCGACGTATATGCTGAAATTGAATGTAAAGAATACGTCTTTTGTAGCGGGCGCCCCTCTACTGCAGTGTCACACATGACGAATAAAAAGGAAAACAGCAGAACGTCTGTGTAGGGCCATGTTTTTACCTACAGTGTCACTTGGCTGAATGTGTATAAGGCTCTGTGGCATCACTCAAACGCAGCCAAATTGTCACACTAGCTGTGTATCTCTAACAAAGTTGACGTATGTCCTCACCTCGGTGCCGGTTAAAACGATTTCGCCCCCAGGTGGGCTCGAACCACCAACCTTTCGGTTAACAGCCGAACGCGCTAGCCGATTGCGCCACGGAGGCCTTGACTTTGGCTCCCTTGTGCTCTGTATATCAATGCAATTCGTATACCTTCTGCAGGAATCTCGCAGAATGGTAGCATTTGCTTACGCCTCTTCACATGGATAACGTGCATGCACACTGTAGCGAGGCTCGTAAACGAATGACATCGCCAAGCATGACATTATACTACAAAATGCATACAAACCAATGTTCTGCCTATGCATTCAGAAAACCTCTGAGGCCAGTAGAATACTTGTCATAGGTTGTAGAACATCCCTTTCATTCAGTGTACTGCCATGTGTTAGATGCTGCTCGAGATAGCTCCGCTCCTTGCAGGAAGGTTTAAAAAATGAATGCCTTCTGTGAGGTTCGAACTCACGACCCCTGGTTTACGAGACCAGTGCTCTACCACTGAGCTAAGAAGGCGGCAGCTTAGCGTTTGTGAGCTATCCCCAAATTGTTACTTCATCATACTGAATCTTGCAGCCCTCGACCAGATATCGGATTTGGCACACAGCTGCTGCTGGGGGTGTCCACATTGCCGTTTTCCAAATCTCTTGAATGTTTCGCCCTTACGATCGAGGACGAGCGTCGGCCCACCAAAAGTTAGCGGTCTGCACAATCCTGACCTAGTGCACAGCTTGTGGGATAGCGTGGCTCGACTGCGAAATGCGCCTTTCGGCTCCTCTCTCTGGCTACAGTGCGCTGTTGTCCACAGTGGCACTGGCGTTGCCCATGGGGCTTCATGTAAGGCGACTGCACGTCGCTCGGCCAACAGCGGCCTACTGCAGACCGACACTTAAGACACACCAAATACAAATCGACATCGAGAGACAGGCCATGTCATGTGGCACTCGCGACGTATATGCTGAAATTGAATGTAAAGAATACGTCTTTTGTAGCGGGCGCCCCTCTACTGCAGTGTCACACATGACGAATAAAAAGGAAAACAGCAGAACGTCTGTGTAGGGCCATGTTTTTACCTACAGTGTCACTTGGCTGAATGTGTATAAGGCTCTGTGGCATCACTCAAACGCAGCCAAATTGTCACACTAGCTGTGTATCTCTAACAAAGTTGACGTATGTCCTCACCTCGGTGCCGGTTAAAACGATTTCGCCCCCAGGTGGGCTCGAACCACCAACCTTTCGGTTAACAGCCGAACGCGCTAGCCGATTGCGCCACGGAGGCCTTGACTTTGGCTCCCTTGTGCTCTGTATATCAATGCAATTCGTATACCTTCTGCAGGAATCTCGCAGAATGGTAGCATTTGCTTACGCCTCTTCACATGGATAACGTGCATGCACACTGTAGCGAGGCTCGTAAACGAATGACATCGCCAAGCATGACATTATACTACAAAATGCATACAAACCAATGTTCTGCCTATGCATTCAGAAAACCTCTGAGGCCAGTAGAATACTTGTCATAGGTTGTAGAACATCCCTTTCATTCAGTGTACTGCCATGTGTTAGATGCTGCTCGAGATAGCTCCGCTCCTTGCAGGAAGGTTTAAAAAATGAATGCCTTCTGTGAGGTTCGAACTCACGACCCCTGGTTTACGAGACCAGTGCTCTACCACTGAGCTAAGAAGGCGGCAGCTTAGCGTTTGTGAGCTATCCCCAAATTGTTACTTCATCATACTGAATCTTGCAGCCCTCGACCAGATATCGGATTTGGCACACAGCTGCTGCTGGGGGTGTCCACATTGCCGTTTTCCAAATCTCTTGAATGTTTCGCCCTTACGATCGAGGACGAGCGTCGGCCCACCAAAAGTTAGCGGTCTGCACAATCCTGACCTAGTGCACAGCTTGTGGGATAGCGTGGCTCGACTGCGAAATGCGCCTTTCGGCTCCTCTCTCTGGCTACAGTGCGCTGTTGTCCACAGTGGCACTGGCGTTGCCCATGGGGCTTCATGTAAGGCGACTGCACGTCGCTCGGCCAACAGCGGCCTACTGCAGACCGACACTTAAGACACACCAAATACAAATCGACATCGAGAGACAGGCCATGTCATGTGGCACTCGCGACGTATATGCTGAAATTGAATGTAAAGAATACGTCTTTTGTAGCGGGCGCCCCTCTACTGCAGTGTCACACATGACGAATAAAAAGGAAAACAGCAGAACGTCTGTGTAGGGCCATGTTTTTACCTACAGTGTCACTTGGCTGAATGTGTATAAGGCTCTGTGGCATCACTCAAACGCAGCCAAATTGTCACACTAGCTGTGTATCTCTAACAAAGTTGACGTATGTCCTCACCTCGGTGCCGGTTAAAACGATTTCGCCCCCAGGTGGGCTCGAACCACCAACCTTTCGGTTAACAGCCGAACGCGCTAGCCGATTGCGCCACGGAGGCCTTGACTTTGGCTCCCTTGTGCTCTGTATATCAATGCAATTCGTATACCTTCTGCAGGAATCTCGCAGAATGGTAGCATTTGCTTACGCCTCTTCACATGGATAACGTGCATGCACACTGTAGCGAGGCTCGTAAACGAATGACATCGCCAAGCATGACATTATACTACAAAATGCATACAAACCAATGTTCTGCCTATGCATTCAGAAAACCTCTGAGGCCAGTAGAATACTTGTCATAGGTTGTAGAACATCCCTTTCATTCAGTGTACTGCCATGTGTTAGATGCTGCTCGAGATAGCTCCGCTCCTTGCAGGAAGGTTTAAAAAATGAATGCCTTCTGTGAGGTTCGAACTCACGACCCCTGGTTTACGAGACCAGTGCTCTACCACTGAGCTAAGAAGGCGGCAGCTTAGCGTTTGTGAGCTATCCCCAAATTGTTACTTCATCATACTGAATCTTGCAGCCCTCGACCAGATATCGGATTTGGCACACAGCTGCTGCTGGGGGTGTCCACATTGCCGTTTTCCAAATCTCTTGAATGTTTCGCCCTTACGATCGAGGACGAGCGTCGGCCCACCAAAAGTTAGCGGTCTGCACAATCCTGACCTAGTGCACAGCTTGTGGGATAGCGTGGCTCGACTGCGAAATGCGCCTTTCGGCTCCTCTCTCTGGCTACAGTGCGCTGTTGTCCACAGTGGCACTGGCGTTGCCCATGGGGCTTCATGTAAGGCGACTGCACGTCGCTCGGCCAACAGCGGCCTACTGCAGACCGACACTTAAGACACACCAAATACAAATCGACATCGAGAGACAGGCCATGTCATGTGGCACTCGCGACGTATATGCTGAAATTGAATGTAAAGAATACGTCTTTTGTAGCGGGCGCCCCTCTACTGCAGTGTCACACATGACGAATAAAAAGGAAAACAGCAGAACGTCTGTGTAGGGCCATGTTTTTACCTACAGTGTCACTTGGCTGAATGTGTATAAGGCTCTGTGGCATCACTCAAACGCAGCCAAATTGTCACACTAGCTGTGTATCTCTAACAAAGTTGACGTATGTCCTCACCTCGGTGCCGGTTAAAACGATTTCGCCCCCAGGTGGGCTCGAACCACCAACCTTTCGGTTAACAGCCGAACGCGCTAGCCGATTGCGCCACGGAGGCCTTGACTTTGGCTCCCTTGTGCTCTGTATATCAATGCAATTCGTATACCTTCTGCAGGAATCTCGCAGAATGGTAGCATTTGCTTACGCCTCTTCACATGGATAACGTGCATGCACACTGTAGCGAGGCTCGTAAACGAATGACATCGCCAAGCATGACATTATACTACAAAATGCATACAAACCAATGTTCTGCCTATGCATTCAGAAAACCTCTGAGGCCAGTAGAATACTTGTCATAGGTTGTAGAACATCCCTTTCATTCAGTGTACTGCCATGTGTTAGATGCTGCTCGAGATAGCTCCGCTCCTTGCAGGAAGGTTTAAAAAATGAATGCCTTCTGTGAGGTTCGAACTCACGACCCCTGGTTTACGAGACCAGTGCTCTACCACTGAGCTAAGAAGGCGGCAGCTTAGCGTTTGTGAGCTATCCCCAAATTGTTACTTCATCATACTGAATCTTGCAGCCCTCGACCAGATATCGGATTTGGCACACAGCTGCTGCTGGGGGTGTCCACATTGCCGTTTTCCAAATCTCTTGAATGTTTCGCCCTTACGATCGAGGACGAGCGTCGGCCCACCAAAAGTTAGCGGTCTGCACAATCCTGACCTAGTGCACAGCTTGTGGGATAGCGTGGCTCGACTGCGAAATGCGCCTTTCGGCTCCTCTCTCTGGCTACAGTGCGCTGTTGTCCACAGTGGCACTGGCGTTGCCCATGGGGCTTCATGTAAGGCGACTGCACGTCGCTCGGCCAACAGCGGCCTACTGCAGACCGACACTTAAGACACACCAAATACAAATCGACATCGAGAGACAGGCCATGTCATGTGGCACTCGCGACGTATATGCTGAAATTGAATGTAAAGAATACGTCTTTTGTAGCGGGCGCCCCTCTACTGCAGTGTCACACATGACGAATAAAAAGGAAAACAGCAGAACGTCTGTGTAGGGCCATGTTTTTACCTACAGTGTCACTTGGCTGAATGTGTATAAGGCTCTGTGGCATCACTCAAACGCAGCCAAATTGTCACACTAGCTGTGTATCTCTAACAAAGTTGACGTATGTCCTCACCTCGGTGCCGGTTAAAACGATTTCGCCCCCAGGTGGGCTCGAACCACCAACCTTTCGGTTAACAGCCGAACGCGCTAGCCGATTGCGCCACGGAGGCCTTGACTTTGGCTCCCTTGTGCTCTGTATATCAATGCAATTCGTATACCTTCTGCAGGAATCTCGCAGAATGGTAGCATTTGCTTACGCCTCTTCACATGGATAACGTGCATGCACACTGTAGCGAGGCTCGTAAACGAATGACATCGCCAAGCATGACATTATACTACAAAATGCATACAAACCAATGTTCTGCCTATGCATTCAGAAAACCTCTGAGGCCAGTAGAATACTTGTCATAGGTTGTAGAACATCCCTTTCATTCAGTGTACTGCCATGTGTTAGATGCTGCTCGAGATAGCTCCGCTCCTTGCAGGAAGGTTTAAAAAATGAATGCCTTCTGTGAGGTTCGAACTCACGACCCCTGGTTTACGAGACCAGTGCTCTACCACTGAGCTAAGAAGGCGGCAGCTTAGCGTTTGTGAGCTATCCCCAAATTGTTACTTCATCATACTGAATCTTGCAGCCCTCGACCAGATATCGGATTTGGCACACAGCTGCTGCTGGGGGTGTCCACATTGCCGTTTTCCAAATCTCTTGAATGTTTCGCCCTTACGATCGAGGACGAGCGTCGGCCCACCAAAAGTTAGCGGTCTGCACAATCCTGACCTAGTGCACAGCTTGTGGGATAGCGTGGCTCGACTGCGAAATGCGCCTTTCGGCTCCTCTCTCTGGCTACAGTGCGCTGTTGTCCACAGTGGCACTGGCGTTGCCCATGGGGCTTCATGTAAGGCGACTGCACGTCGCTCGGCCAACAGCGGCCTACTGCAGACCGACACTTAAGACACACCAAATACAAATCGACATCGAGAGACAGGCCATGTCATGTGGCACTCGCGACGTATATGCTGAAATTGAATGTAAAGAATACGTCTTTTGTAGCGGGCGCCCCTCTACTGCAGTGTCACACATGACGAATAAAAAGGAAAACAGCAGAACGTCTGTGTAGGGCCATGTTTTTACCTACAGTGTCACTTGGCTGAATGTGTATAAGGCTCTGTGGCATCACTCAAACGCAGCCAAATTGTCACACTAGCTGTGTATCTCTAACAAAGTTGACGTATGTCCTCACCTCGGTGCCGGTTAAAACGATTTCGCCCCCAGGTGGGCTCGAACCACCAACCTTTCGGTTAACAGCCGAACGCGCTAGCCGATTGCGCCACGGAGGCCTTGACTTTGGCTCCCTTGTGCTCTGTATATCAATGCAATTCGTATACCTTCTGCAGGAATCTCGCAGAATGGTAGCATTTGCTTACGCCTCTTCACATGGATAACGTGCATGCACACTGTAGCGAGGCTCGTAAACGAATGACATCGCCAAGCATGACATTATACTACAAAATGCATACAAACCAATGTTCTGCCTATGCATTCAGAAAACCTCTGAGGCCAGTAGAATACTTGTCATAGGTTGTAGAACATCCCTTTCATTCAGTGTACTGCCATGTGTTAGATGCTGCTCGAGATAGCTCCGCTCCTTGCAGGAAGGTTTAAAAAATGAATGCCTTCTGTGAGGTTCGAACTCACGACCCCTGGTTTACGAGACCAGTGCTCTACCACTGAGCTAAGAAGGCGGCAGCTTAGCGTTTGTGAGCTATCCCCAAATTGTTACTTCATCATACTGAATCTTGCAGCCCTCGACCAGATATCGGATTTGGCACACAGCTGCTGCTGGGGGTGTCCACATTGCCGTTTTCCAAATCTCTTGAATGTTTCGCCCTTACGATCGAGGACGAGCGTCGGCCCACCAAAAGTTAGCGGTCTGCACAATCCTGACCTAGTGCACAGCTTGTGGGATAGCGTGGCTCGACTGCGAAATGCGCCTTTCGGCTCCTCTCTCTGGCTACAGTGCGCTGTTGTCCACAGTGGCACTGGCGTTGCCCATGGGGCTTCATGTAAGGCGACTGCACGTCGCTCGGCCAACAGCGGCCTACTGCAGACCGACACTTAAGACACACCAAATACAAATCGACATCGAGAGACAGGCCATGTCATGTGGCACTCGCGACGTATATGCTGAAATTGAATGTAAAGAATACGTCTTTTGTAGCGGGCGCCCCTCTACTGCAGTGTCACACATGACGAATAAAAAGGAAAACAGCAGAACGTCTGTGTAGGGCCATGTTTTTACCTACAGTGTCACTTGGCTGAATGTGTATAAGGCTCTGTGGCATCACTCAAACGCAGCCAAATTGTCACACTAGCTGTGTATCTCTAACAAAGTTGACGTATGTCCTCACCTCGGTGCCGGTTAAAACGATTTCGCCCCCAGGTGGGCTCGAACCACCAACCTTTCGGTTAACAGCCGAACGCGCTAGCCGATTGCGCCACGGAGGCCTTGACTTTGGCTCCCTTGTGCTCTGTATATCAATGCAATTCGTATACCTTCTGCAGGAATCTCGCAGAATGGTAGCATTTGCTTACGCCTCTTCACATGGATAACGTGCATGCACACTGTAGCGAGGCTCGTAAACGAATGACATCGCCAAGCATGACATTATACTACAAAATGCATACAAACCAATGTTCTGCCTATGCATTCAGAAAACCTCTGAGGCCAGTAGAATACTTGTCATAGGTTGTAGAACATCCCTTTCATTCAGTGTACTGCCATGTGTTAGATGCTGCTCGAGATAGCTCCGCTCCTTGCAGGAAGGTTTAAAAAATGAATGCCTTCTGTGAGGTTCGAACTCACGACCCCTGGTTTACGAGACCAGTGCTCTACCACTGAGCTAAGAAGGCGGCAGCTTAGCGTTTGTGAGCTATCCCCAAATTGTTACTTCATCATACTGAATCTTGCAGCCCTCGACCAGATATCGGATTTGGCACACAGCTGCTGCTGGGGGTGTCCACATTGCCGTTTTCCAAATCTCTT
Source organism: Schistocerca piceifrons (assembly GCF_021461385.2). Classification (NCBI taxonomy): domain Eukaryota; kingdom Metazoa; phylum Arthropoda; class Insecta; order Orthoptera; family Acrididae; genus Schistocerca; species Schistocerca piceifrons. Next base: position 598,576,527 of record NC_060142.1, on the reverse strand, counting down.
GAATGTTTCGCCCTTACGATCGAGGACGAGCGTCGGCCCACCAAAAGTTAGCGGTCTGCACAATCCTGACCTAGTGCACAGCTTGTGGGATAGCGTGGCTCGACTGCGAAATGCGCCTTTCGGCTCCTCTCTCTGGCTACAGTGCGCTGTTGTCCACAGTGGCACTGGCGTTGCCCATGGGGCTTCATGTAAGGCGACTGCACGTCGCTCGGCCAACAGCGGCCTACTGCAGACCGACACTTAAGACACACCAAATACAAATCGACATCGAGAGACAGGCCATGTCATGTGGCACTCGCGACGTATATGCTGAAATTGAATGTAAAGAATACGTCTTTTGTAGCGGGCGCCCCTCTACTGCAGTGTCACACATGACGAATAAAAAGGAAAACAGCAGAACGTCTGTGTAGGGCCATGTTTTTACCTACAGTGTCACTTGGCTGAATGTGTATAAGGCTCTGTGGCATCACTCAAACGCAGCCAAATTGTCACACTAGCTGTGTATCTCTAACAAAGTTGACGTATGTCCTCACCTCGGTGCCGGTTAAAACGATTTCGCCCCCAGGTGGGCTCGAACCACCAACCTTTCGGTTAACAGCCGAACGCGCTAGCCGATTGCGCCACGGAGGCCTTGACTTTGGCTCCCTTGTGCTCTGTATATCAATGCAATTCGTATACCTTCTGCAGGAATCTCGCAGAATGGTAGCATTTGCTTACGCCTCTTCACATGGATAACGTGCATGCACACTGTAGCGAGGCTCGTAAACGAATGACATCGCCAAGCATGACATTATACTACAAAATGCATACAAACCAATGTTCTGCCTATGCATTCAGAAAACCTCTGAGGCCAGTAGAATACTTGTCATAGGTTGTAGAACATCCCTTTCATTCAGTGTACTGCCATGTGTTAGATGCTGCTCGAGATAGCTCCGCTCCTTGCAGGAAGGTTTAAAAAATGAATGCCTTCTGTGAGGTTCGAACTCACGACCCCTGGTTTACGAGACCAGTGCTCTACCACTGAGCTAAGAAGGCGGCAGCTTAGCGTTTGTGAGCTATCCCCAAATTGTTACTTCATCATACTGAATCTTGCAGCCCTCGACCAGATATCGGATTTGGCACACAGCTGCTGCTGGGGGTGTCCACATTGCCGTTTTCCAAATCTCTTGAATGTTTCGCCCTTACGATCGAGGACGAGCGTCGGCCCACCAAAAGTTAGCGGTCTGCACAATCCTGACCTAGTGCACAGCTTGTGGGATAGCGTGGCTCGACTGCGAAATGCGCCTTTCGGCTCCTCTCTCTGGCTACAGTGCGCTGTTGTCCACAGTGGCACTGGCGTTGCCCATGGGGCTTCATGTAAGGCGACTGCACGTCGCTCGGCCAACAGCGGCCTACTGCAGACCGACACTTAAGACACACCAAATACAAATCGACATCGAGAGACAGGCCATGTCATGTGGCACTCGCGACGTATATGCTGAAATTGAATGTAAAGAATACGTCTTTTGTAGCGGGCGCCCCTCTACTGCAGTGTCACACATGACGAATAAAAAGGAAAACAGCAGAACGTCTGTGTAGGGCCATGTTTTTACCTACAGTGTCACTTGGCTGAATGTGTATAAGGCTCTGTGGCATCACTCAAACGCAGCCAAATTGTCACACTAGCTGTGTATCTCTAACAAAGTTGACGTATGTCCTCACCTCGGTGCCGGTTAAAACGATTTCGCCCCCAGGTGGGCTCGAACCACCAACCTTTCGGTTAACAGCCGAACGCGCTAGCCGATTGCGCCACGGAGGCCTTGACTTTGGCTCCCTTGTGCTCTGTATATCAATGCAATTCGTATACCTTCTGCAGGAATCTCGCAGAATGGTAGCATTTGCTTACGCCTCTTCACATGGATAACGTGCATGCACACTGTAGCGAGGCTCGTAAACGAATGACATCACCAAGCATGACATTATACTACAAAATGCATACAAACCAATGTTCTGCCTATGCATTCAGAAAACCTCTGAGGCCAGTAGAATACTTGTCATAGGTTGTAGAACATCCCTTTCATTCAGTGTACTGCCATGTGTTAGATGCTGCTCGAGATAGCTCCGCTCCTTGCAGGAAGGTTTAAAAAATGAATGCCTTCTGTGAGGTTCGAACTCACGACCCCTGGTTTACGAGACCAGTGCTCTACCACTGAGCTAAGAAGGCGGCAGCTTAGCGTTTGTGAGCTATCCCCAAATTGTTACTTCATCATACTGAATCTTGCAGCCCTCGACCAGATATCGGATTTGGCACACAGCTGCTGCTGGGGGTGTCCACATTGCCGTTTTCCAAATCTCTTGAATGTTTCGCCCTTACGATCGACGACGAGCGTCGGCCCACCAAAAGTTAGCGGTCTGCACAATCCTGACCTAGTGCACAGCTTGTGGGATAGCGTGGCTCGACTGCGAAATGCGCCTTTCGGCTCCTCTCTCTGGCTACAGTGCGCTGTTGTCCACAGTGGCACTGGCGTTGCCCATGGGGCTTCATGTAAGGCGACTGCACGTCGCTCGGCCAACAGCGGCCTACTGCAGACCGACACTTAAGACACACCAAATACAAATCGACATCGAGAGACAGGCCATGTCATGTGGCACTCGCGACGTATATGCTGAAATTGAATGTAAAGAATACGTCTTTTGTAGCGGGCGCCCCTCTACTGCAGTGTCACACATGACGAATAAAAAGGAAAACAGCAGAACGTCTGTGTAGGGCCATGTTTTTACCTACAGTGTCACTTGGCTGAATGTGTATAAGGCTCTGTGGCATCACTCAAACGCAGCCAAATTGTCACACTAGCTGTGTATCTCTAACAAAGTTGACGTATGTCCTCACCTCGGTGCCGGTTAAAACGATTTCGCCCCCAGGTGGGCTCGAACCACCAACCTTTCGGTTAACAGCCGAACGCGCTAGCCGATTGCGCCACGGAGGCCTTGACTTTGGCTCCCTTGTGCTCTGTATATCAATGCAATTCGTATACCTTCTGCAGGAATCTCGCAGAATGGTAGCATTTGCTTACGCCTCTTCACATGGATAACGTGCATGCACACTGTAGCGAGGCTCGTAAACGAATGACATCGCCAAGCATGACATTATACTACAAAATGCATACAAACCAATGTTCTGCCTATGCATTCAGAAAACCTCTGAGGCCAGTAGAATACTTGTCATAGGTTGTAGAACATCCCTTTCATTCAGTGTACTGCCATGTGTTAGATGCTGCTCGAGATAGCTCCGCTCCTTGCAGGAAGGTTTAAAAAATGAATGCCTTCTGTGAGGTTCGAACTCACGACCCCTAGTTTACGAGACCAGTGCTCTACCACTGAGCTAAGAAGGCGGCAGCTTAGCGTTTGTGAGCTATCCCCAAATTGTTACTTCATCATACTGAATCTTGCAGCCCTCGACCAGATATCGGATTTGGCACACAGCTGCTGCTGGGGGTGTCCACATTGCCGTTTTCCAAATCTCTTGAATGTTTCGCCCTTACGATCGAGGACGAGCGTCGGCCCACCAAAAGTTAGCGGTCTGCACAATCCTGACCTAGTGCACAGCTTGTGGGATAGCGTGGCTCGACTGCGAAATGCGCCTTTCGGCTCCTCTCTCTGGCTACAGTGCGCTGTTGTCCACAGTGGCACTGGCGTTGCCCATGGGGCTTCATGTAAGGCGACTGCACGTCGCTCGGCCAACAGCGGCCTACTGCAGACCGACACTTAAGACACACCAAATACAAATCGACATCGAGAGACAGGCCATGTCATGTGGCACTCGCGACGTATATGCTGAAATTGAATGTAAAGAATACGTCTTTTGTAGCGGGCGCCCCTCTACTGCAGTGTCACACATGACGAATAAAAAGGAAAACAGCAGAACGTCTGTGTAGGGCCATGTTTTTACCTACAGTGTCACTTGGCTGAATGTGTATAAGGCTCTGTGGCATCACTCAAACGCAGCCAAATTGTCACACTAGCTGTGTATCTCTAACAAAGTTGACGTATGTCCTCACCTCGGTGCCGGTTAAAACGATTTCGCCCCCAGGTGGGCTCGAACCACCAACCTTTCGGTTAACAGCCGAACGCGCTAGCCGATTGCGCCACGGAGGCCTTGACTTTGGCTCCCTTGTGCTCTGTATATCAATGCAATTCGTATACCTTCTGCAGGAATCTCGCAGAATGGTAGCATTTGCTTACGCCTCTTCACATGGATAACGTGCATGCACACTGTAGCGAGGCTCGTAAACGAATGACATCGCCAAGCATGACATTATACTACAAAATGCATACAAACCAATGTTCTGCCTATGCATTCAGAAAACCTCTGAGGCCAGTAGAATACTTGTCATAGGTTGTAGAACATCCCTTTCATTCAGTGTACTGCCATGTGTTAGATGCTGCTCGAGATAGCTCCGCTCCTTGCAGGAAGGTTTAAAAAATGAATGCCTTCTGTGAGGTTCGAACTCACGACCCCTGGTTTACGAGACCAGTGCTCTACCACTGAGCTAAGAAGGCGGCAGCTTAGCGTTTGTGAGCTATCCCCAAATTGTTACTTCATCATACTGAATCTTGCAGCCCTCGACCAGATATCGGATTTGGCACACAGCTGCTGCTGGGGGTGTCCACATTGCCGTTTTCCAAATCTCTTGAATGTTTCGCCCTTACGATCGAGGACGAGCGTCGGCCCACCAAAAGTTAGCGGTCTGCACAATCCTGACCTAGTGCACAGCTTGTGGGATAGCGTGGCTCGACTGCGAAATGCGCCTTTCGGCTCCTCTCTCTGGCTACAGTGCGCTGTTGTCCACAGTGGCACTGGCGTTGCCCATGGGGCTTCATGTAAGGCGACTGCACGTCGCTCGGCCAACAGCGGCCTACTGCAGACCGACACTTAAGACACACCAAATACAAATCGACATCGAGAGACAGGCCATGTCATGTGGCACTCGCGACGTATATGCTGAAATTGAATGTAAAGAATACGTCTTTTGTAGCGGGCGCCCCTCTACTGCAGTGTCACACATGACGAATAAAAAGGAAAACAGCAGAACGTCTGTGTAGGGCCATGTTTTTACCTACAGTGTCACTTGGCTGAATGTGTATAAGGCTCTGTGGCATCACTCAAACGCAGCCAAATTGTCACACTAGCTGTGTATCTCTAACAAAGTTGACGTATGTCCTCACCTCGGTGCCGGTTAAAACGATTTCGCCCCCAGGTGGGCTCGAACCACCAACCTTTCGGTTAACAGCCGAACGCGCTAGCCGATTGCGCCACGGAGGCCTTGACTTTGGCTCCCTTGTGCTCTGTATATCAATGCAATTCGTATACCTTCTGCAGGAATCTCGCAGAATGGTAGCATTTGCTTACGCCTCTTCACATGGATAACGTGCATGCACACTGTAGCGAGGCTCGTAAACGAATGACATCGCCAAGCATGACATTATACTACAAAATGCATACAAACCAATGTTCTGCCTATGCATTCAGAAAACCTCTGAGGCCAGTAGAATACTTGTCATAGGTTGTAGAACATCCCTTTCATTCAGTGTACTGCCATGTGTTAGATGCTGCTCGAGATAGCTCCGCTCCTTGCAGGAAGGTTTAAAAAATGAATGCCTTCTGTGAGGTTCGAACTCACGACCCCTGGTTTACGAGACCAGTGCTCTACCACTGAGCTAAGAAGGCGGCAGCTTAGCGTTTGTGAGCTATCCCCAAATTGTTACTTCATCATACTGAATCTTGCAGCCCTCGACCAGATATCGGATTTGGCACACAGCTGCTGCTGGAGGTGTCCACATTGCCGTTTTCCAAATCTCTTGAATGTTTCGCCCTTACGATCGAGGACGAGCGTCGGCCCACCAAAAGTTAGCGGTCTGCACAATCCTGACCTAGTGCACAGCTTGTGGGATAGCGTGGCTCGACTGCGAAATGCGCCTTTCGGCTCCTCTCTCTGGCTACAGTGCGCTGTTGTCCACAGTGGCACTGGCGTTGCCCATGGGGCTTCATGTAAGGCGACTGCACGTCGCTCGGCCAACAGCGGCCTACTGCAGACCGACACTTAAGACACACCAAATACAAATCGACATCGAGAGACAGGCCATGTCATGTGGCACTCGCGACGTATATGCTGAAATTGAATGTAAAGAATACGTCTTTTGTAGCGGGCGCCCCTCTACTGCAGTGTCACACATGACGAATAAAAAGGAAAACAGCAGAACGTCTGTGTAGGGCCATGTTTTTACCTACAGTGTCACTTGGCTGAATGTGTATAAGGCTCTGTGGCATCACTCAAACGCAGCCAAATTGTCACACTAGCTGTGTATCTCTAACAAAGTTGACGTATGTCCTCACCTCGGTGCCGGTTAAAACGATTTCGCCCCCAGGTGGGCTCGAACCACCAACCTTTCGGTTAACAGCCGAACGCGCTAGCCGATTGCGCCACGGAGGCCTTGACTTTGGCTCCCTTGTGCTCTGTATATCAATGCAATTCGTATACCTTCTGCAGGAATCTCGCAGAATGGTAGCATTTGCTTACGCCTCTTCACATGGATAACGTGCATGCACACTGTAGCGAGGCTCGTAAACGAATGACATCGCCAAGCATGACATTATACTACAAAATGCATACAAACCAATGTTCTGCCTATGCATTCAGAAAACCTCTGAGGCCAGTAGAATACTTGTCATAGGTTGTAGAACATCCCTTTCATTCAGTGTACTGCCATGTGTTAGATGCTGCTCGAGATAGCTCCGCTCCTTGCAGGAAGGTTTAAAAAATGAATGCCTTCTGTGAGGTTCGAACTCACGACCCCTGGTTTACGAGACCAGTGCTCTACCACTGAGCTAAGAAGGCGGCAGCTTAGCGTTTGTGAGCTATCCCCAAATTGTTACTTCATCATACTGAATCTTGCAGCCCTCGACCAGATATCGGATTTGGCACACAGCTGCTGCTGGGGGTGTCCACATTGCCGTTTTCCAAATCTCTTGAATGTTTCGCCCTTACGATCGAGGACGAGCGTCGGCCCACCAAAAGTTAGCGGTCTGCACAATCCTGACCTAGTGCACAGCTTGTGGGATAGCGTGGCTCGACTGCGAAATGCGCCTTTCGGCTCCTCTCTCTGGCTACAGTGCGCTGTTGTCCACAGTGGCACTGGCGTTGCCCATGGGGCTTCATGTAAGGCGACTGCACGTCGCTCGGCCAACAGCGGCCTACTGCAGACCGACACTTAAGACACACCAAATACAAATCGACATCGAGAGACAGGCCATGTCATGTGGCACTCGCGACGTATATGCTGAAATTGAATGTAAAGAATACGTCTTTTGTAGCGGGCGCCCCTCTACTGCAGTGTCACACATGACGAATAAAAAGGAAAACAGCAGAACGTCTGTGTAGGGCCATGTTTTTACCTACAGTGTCACTTGGCTGAATGTGTATAAGGCTCTGTGGCATCACTCAAACGCAGCCAAATTGTCACACTAGCTGTGTATCTCTAACAAAGTTGACGTATGTCCTCACCTCGGTGCCGGTTAAAACGATTTCGCCCCCAGGTGGGCTCGAACCACCAACCTTTCGGTTAACAGCCGAACGCGCTAGCCGATTGCGCCACGGAGGCCTTGACTTTGGCTCCCTTGTGCTCTGTATATCAATGCAATTCGTATACCTTCTGCAGGAATCTCGCAGAATGGTAGCATTTGCTTACGCCTCTTCACATGGATAACGTGCATGCACACTGTAGCGAGGCTCGTAAACGAATGACATCGCCAAGCATGACATTATACTACAAAATGCATACAAACCAATGTTCTGCCTATGCATTCAGAAAACCTCTGAGGCCAGTAGAATACTTGTCATAGGTTGTAGAACATCCCTTTCATTCAGTGTACTGCCATGTGTTAGATGCTGCTCGAGATAGCTCCGCTCCTTGCAGGAAGGTTTAAAAAATGAATGCCTTCTGTGAGGTTCGAACTCACGACCCCTGGTTTACGAGACCAGTGCTCTACCACTGAGCTAAGAAGGCGGCAGCTTAGCGTTTGTGAGCTATCCCCAAATTGTTACTTCATCATACTGAATCTTGCAGCCCTCGACCAGATATCGGATTTGGCACACAGCTGCTGCTGGGGGTGTCCACATTGCCGTTTTCCAAATCTCTTGAATGTTTCGCCCTTACGATCGAGGACGAGCGTCGGCCCACCAAAAGTTAGCGGTCTGCACAATCCTGACCTAGTGCACAGCTTGTGGGATAGCGTGGCTCGACTGCGAAATGCGCCTTTCGGCTCCTCTCTCTGGCTACAGTGCGCTGTTGTCCACAGTGGCACTGGCGTTGCCCATGGGGCTTCATGTAAGGCGACTGCACGTCGCTCGGCCAACAGCGGCCTACTGCAGACCGACACTTAAGACACACCAAATACAAATCGACATCGAGAGACAGGCCATGTCATGTGGCACTCGCGACGTATATGCTGAAATTGAATGTAAAGAATACGTCTTTTGTAGCGGGCGCCCCTCTACTGCAGTGTCACACATGACGAATAAAAAGGAAAACAGCAGAACGTCTGTGTAGGGCCATGTTTTTACCTACAGTGTCACTTGGCTGAATGTGTATAAGGCTCTGTGGCATCACTCAAACGCAGCCAAATTGTCACACTAGCTGTGTATCTCTAACAAAGTTGACGTATGTCCTCACCTCGGTGCCGGTTAAAACGATTTCGCCCCCAGGTGGGCTCGAACCACCAACCTTTCGGTTAACAGCCGAACGCGCTAGCCGATTGCGCCACGGAGGCCTTGACTTTGGCTCCCTTGTGCTCTGTATATCAATGCAATTCGTATACCTTCTGCAGGAATCTCGCAGAATGGTAGCATTTGCTTACGCCTCTTCACATGGATAACGTGCATGCACACTGTAGCGAGGCTCGTAAACGAATGACATCGCCAAGCATGACATTATACTACAAAATGCATACAAACCAATGTTCTGCCTATGCATTCAGAAAACCTCTGAGGCCAGTAGAATACTTGTCATAGGTTGTAGAACATCCCTTTCATTCAGTGTACTGCCATGTGTTAGATGCTGCTCGAGATAGCTCCGCTCCTTGCAGGAAGGTTTAAAAAATGAATGCCTTCTGTGAGGTTCGAACTCACGACCCCTGGTTTACGAGACCAGTGCTCTACCACTGAGCTAAGAAGGCGGCAGCTTAGCGTTTGTGAGCTATCCCCAAATTGTTACTTCATCATACTGAATCTTGCAGCCCTCGACCAGATATCGGATTTGGCACACAGCTGCTGCTGGGGGTGTCCACATTGCCGTTTTCCAAATCTCTTGAATGTTTCGCCCTTACGATCGAGGACGAGCGTCGGCCCACCAAAAGTTAGCGGTCTGCACAATCCTGACCTAGTGCACAGCTTGTGGGATAGCGTGGCTCGACTGCGAAATGCGCCTTTCGGCTCCTCTCTCTGGCTACAGTGCGCTGTTGTCCACAGTGGCACTGGCGTTGCCCATGGGGCTTCATGTAAGGCGACTGCACGTCGCTCGGCCAACAGCGGCCTACTGCAGACCGACACTTAAGACACACCAAATACAAATCGACATCGAGAGACAGGCCATGTCATGTGGCACTCGCGACGTATATGCTGAAATTGAATGTAAAGAATACGTCTTTTGTAGCGGGCGCCCCTCTACTGCAGTGTCACACATGACGAATAAAAAGGAAAACAGCAGAACGTCTGTGTAGGGCCATGTTTTTACCTACAGTGTCACTTGGCTGAATGTGTATAAGGCTCTGTGGCATCACTCAAACGCAGCCAAATTGTCACACTAGCTGTGTATCTCTAACAAAGTTGACGTATGTCCTCACCTCGGTGCCGGTTAAAACGATTTCGCCCCCAGGTGGGCTCGAACCACCAACCTTTCGGTTAACAGCCGAACGCGCTAGCCGATTGCGCCACGGAGGCCTTGACTTTGGCTCCCTTGTGCTCTGTATATCAATGCAATTCGTATACCTTCTGCAGGAATCTCGCAGAATGGTAGCATTTGCTTACGCCTCTTCACATGGATAACGTGCATGCACACTGTAGCGAGGCTCGTAAACGAATGACATCGCCAAGCATGACATTATACTACAAAATGCATACAAACCAATGTTCTGCCTATGCATTCAGAAAACCTCTGAGGCCAGTAGAATACTTGTCATAGGTTGTAGAACATCCCTTTCATTCAGTGTACTGCCATGTGTTAGATGCTGCTCGAGATAGCTCCGCTCCTTGCAGGAAGGTTTAAAAAATGAATGCCTTCTGTGAGGTTCGAACTCACGACCCCTGGTTTACGAGACCAGTGCTCTACCACTGAGCTAAGAAGGCGGCAGCTTAGCGTTTGTGAGCTATCCCCAAATTGTTACTTCATCATACTGAATCTTGCAGCCCTCGACCAGATATCGGATTTGGCACACAGCTGCTGCTGGGGGTGTCCACATTGCCGTTTTCCAAATCTCTTGAATGTTTCGCCCTTACGATCGACGACGAGCGTCGGCCCACCAAAAGTTAGCGGTCTGCACAATCCTGACCTAGTGCACAGCTTGTGGGATAGCGTGGCTCGACTGCGAAATGCGCCTTTCGGCTCCTCTCTCTGGCTACAGTGCGCTGTTGTCCACAGTGGCACTGGCGTTGCCCATGGGGCTTCATGTAAGGCGACTGCACGTCGCTCGGCCAACAGCGGCCTACTGCAGACCGACACTTAAGACACACCAAATACAAATCGACATCGAGAGACAGGCCATGTCATGTGGCACTCGCGACGTATATGCTGAAATTGAATGTAAAGAATACGTCTTTTGTAGCGGGCGCCCCTCTACTGCAGTGTCACACATGACGAATAAAAAGGAAAACAGCAGAACGTCTGTGTAGGGCCATGTTTTTACCTACAGTGTCACTTGGCTGAATGTGTATAAGGCTCTGTGGCATCACTCAAACGCAGCCAAATTGTCACACTAGCTGTGTATCTCTAACAAAGTTGACGTATGTCCTCACCTCGGTGCCGGTTAAAACGATTTCGCCCCCAGGTGGGCTCGAACCACCAACCTTTCGGTTAACAGCCGAACGCGCTAGCCGATTGCGCCACGGAGGCCTTGACTTTGGCTCCCTTGTGCTCTGTATATCAATGCAATTCGTATACCTTCTGCAGGAATCTCGCAGAATGGTAGCATTTGCTTACGCCTCTTCACATGGATAACGTGCATGCACACTGTAGCGAGGCTCGTAAACGAATGACATCGCCAAGCATGACATTATACTACAAAATGCATACAAACCAATGTTCTGCCTATGCATTCAGAAAACCTCTGAGGCCAGTAGAATACTTGTCATAGGTTGTAGAACATCCCTTTCATTCAGTGTACTGCCATGTGTTAGATGCTGCTCGAGATAGCTCCGCTCCTTGCAGGAAGGTTTAAAAAATGAATGCCTTCTGTGAGGTTCGAACTCACGACCCCTGGTTTACGAGACCAGTGCTCTACCACTGAGCTAAGAAGGCGGCAGCTTAGCGTTTGTGAGCTATCCCCAAATTGTTACTTCATCATACTGAATCTTGCAGCCCTCGACCAGATATCGGATTTGGCACACAGCTGCTGCTGGGGGTGTCCACATTGCCGTTTTCCAAATCTCTTGAATGTTTCGCCCTTACGATCGACGACGAGCGTCGGCCCACCAAAAGTTAGCGGTCTGCACAATCCTGACCTAGTGCACAGCTTGTGGGATAGCGTGGCTCGACTGCGAAATGCGCCTTTCGGCTCCTCTCTCTGGCTACAGTGCGCTGTTGTCCACAGTGGCACTGGCGTTGCCCATGGGGCTTCATGTAAGGCGACTGCACGTCGCTCGGCCAACAGCGGCCTACTGCAGACCGACACTTAAGACACACCAAATACAAATCGACATCGAGAGACAGGCCATGTCATGTGGCACTCGCGACGTATATGCTGAAATTGAATGTAAAGAATACGTCTTTTGTAGCGGGCGCCCCTCTACTGCAGTGTCACACATGACGAATAAAAAGGAAAACAGCAGAACGTCTGTGTAGGGCCATGTTTTTACCTACAGTGTCACTTGGCTGAATGTGTATAAGGCTCTGTGGCATCACTCAAACGCAGCCAAATTGTCACACTAGCTGTGTATCTCTAACAAAGTTGACGTATGTCCTCACCTCGGTGCCGGTTAAAACGATTTCGCCCCCAGGTGGGCTCGAACCACCAACCTTTCGGTTAACAGCCGAACGCGCTAGCCGATTGCGCCACGGAGGCCTTGACTTTGGCTCCCTTGTGCTCTGTATATCAATGCAATTCGTATACCTTCTGCAGGAATCTCGCAGAATGGTAGCATTTGCTTACGCCTCTTCACATGGATAACGTGCATGCACACTGTAGCGAGGCTCGTAAACGAATGACATCGCCAAGCATGACATTATACTACAAAATGCATACAAACCAATGTTCTGCCTATGCATTCAGAAAACCTCTGAGGCCAGTAGAATACTTGTCATAGGTTGTAGAACATCCCTTTCATTCAGTGTACTGCCATGTGTTAGATGCTGCTCGAGATAGCTCCGCTCCTTGCAGGAAGGTTTAAAAAATGAATGCCTTCTGTGAGGTTCGAACTCACGACCCCTGGTTTACGAGACCAGTGCTCTACCACTGAGCTAAGAAGGCGGCAGCTTAGCGTTTGTGAGCTATCCCCAAATTGTTACTTCATCATACTGAATCTTGCAGCCCTCGACCAGATATCGGATTTGGCACACAGCTGCTGCTGGGGGTGTCCACATTGCCGTTTTCCAAATCTCTTGAATGTTTCGCCCTTACGATCGAGGACGAGCGTCGGCCCACCAAAAGTTAGCGGTCTGCACAATCCTGACCTAGTGCACAGCTTGTGGGATAGCGTGGCTCGACTGCGAAATGCGCCTTTCGGCTCCTCTCTCTGGCTACAGTGCGCTGTTGTCCACAGTGGCACTGGCGTTGCCCATGGGGCTTCATGTAAGGCGACTGCACGTCGCTCGGCCAACAGCGGCCTACTGCAGACCGACACTTAAGACACACCAAATACAAATCGACATCGAGAGACAGGCCATGTCATGTGGCACTCGCGACGTATATGCTGAAATTGAATGTAAAGAATACGTCTTTTGTAGCGGGCGCCCCTCTACTGCAGTGTCACACATGACGAATAAAAAGGAAAACAGCAGAACGTCTGTGTAGGGCCATGTTTTTACCTACAGTGTCACTTGGCTGAATGTGTATAAGGCTCTGTGGCATCACTCAAACGCAGCCAAATTGTCACACTAGCTGTGTATCTCTAACAAAGTTGACGTATGTCCTCACCTCGGTGCCGGTTAAAACGATTTCGCCCCCAGGTGGGCTCGAACCACCAACCTTTCGGTTAACAGCCGAACGCGCTAGCCGATTGCGCCACGGAGGCCTTGACTTTGGCTCCCTTGTGCTCTGTATATCAATGCAATTCGTATACCTTCTGCAGGAATCTCGCAGAATGGTAGCATTTGCTTACGCCTCTTCACATGGATAACGTGCATGCACACTGTAGCGAGGCTCGTAAACGAATGACATCGCCAAGCATGACATTATACTACAAAATGCATACAAACCAATGTTCTGCCTATGCATTCAGAAAACCTCTGAGGCCAGTAGAATACTTGTCATAGGTTGTAGAACATCCCTTTCATTCAGTGTACTGCCATGTGTTAGATGCTGCTCGAGATAGCTCCGCTCCTTGCAGGAAGGTTTAAAAAATGAATGCCTTCTGTGAGGTTCGAACTCACGACCCCTGGTTTACGAGACCAGTGCTCTACCACTGAGCTAAGAAGGCGGCAGCTTAGCGTTTGTGAGCTATCCCCAAATTGTTACTTCATCATACTGAATCTTGCAGCCCTCGACCAGATATCGGATTTGGCACACAGCTGCTGCTGGGGGTGTCCACATTGCCGTTTTCCAAATCTCTTGAATGTTTCGCCCTTACGATCAAGGACGAGCGTCGGCCCACCAAAAGTTAGCGGTCTGCACAATCCTGACCTAGTGCACAGCTTGTGGGATAGCGTGGCTCGACTGCGAAATGCGCCTTTCGGCTCCTCTCTCTGGCTACAGTGCGCTGTTGTCCACAGTGGCACTGGCGTTGCCCATGGGGCTTCATGTAAGGCGACTGCACGTCGCTCGGCCAACAGCGGCCTACTGCAGACCGACACTTAAGACACACCAAATACAAATCGACATCGAGAGACAGGCCATGTCATGTGGCACTCGCGACGTATATGCTGAAATTGAATGTAAAGAATACGTCTTTTGTAGCGGGCGCCCCTCTACTGCAGTGTCACACATGACGAATAAAAAGGAAAACAGCAGAACGTCTGTGTAGGGCCATGTTTTTACCTACAGTGTCACTTGGCTGAATGTGTATAAGGCTCTGTGGCATCACTCAAACGCAGCCAAATTGTCACACTAGCTGTGTATCTCTAACAAAGTTGACGTATGTCCTCACCTCGGTGCCGGTTAAAACGATTTCGCCCCCAGGTGGGCTCGAACCACCAACCTTTCGGTTAACAGCCGAACGCGCTAGCCGATTGCGCCACGGAGGCCTTGACTTTGGCTCCCTTGTGCTCTGTATATCAATGCAATTCGTATACCTTCTGCAGGAATCTCGCAGAATGGTAGCATTTGCTTACGCCTCTTCACATGGATAACGTGCATGCACACTGTAGCGAGGCTCGTAAACGAATGACATCGCCAAGCATGACATTATACTACAAAATGCATACAAACCAATGTTCTGCCTATGCATTCAGAAAACCTCTGAGGCCAGTAGAATACTTGTCATAGGTTGTAGAACATCCCTTTCATTCAGTGTACTGCCATGTGTTAGATGCTGCTCGAGATAGCTCCGCTCCTTGCAGGAAGGTTTAAAAAATGAATGCCTTCTGTGAGGTTCGAACTCACGACCCCTGGTTTACGAGACCAGTGCTCTACCACTGAGCTAAGAAGGCGGCAGCTTAGCGTTTGTGAGCTATCCCCAAATTGTTACTTCATCATACTGAATCTTGCAGCCCTCGACCAGATATCGGATTTGGCACACAGCTGCTGCTGGGGGTGTCCACATTGCCGTTTTCCAAATCTCTTGAATGTTTCGCCCTTACGATCGACGACGAGCGTCGGCCCACCAAAAGTTAGCGGTCTGCACAATCCTGACCTAGTGCACAGCTTGTGGGATAGCGTGGCTCGACTGCGAAATGCGCCTTTCGGCTCCTCTCTCTGGCTACAGTGCGCTGTTGTCCACAGTGGCACTGGCGTTGCCCATGGGGCTTCATGTAAGGCGACTGCACGTCGCTCGGCCAACAGCGGCCTACTGCAGACCGACACTTAAGACACACCAAATACAAATCGACATCGAGAGACAGGCCATGTCATGTGGCACTCGCGACGTATATGCTGAAATTGAATGTAAAGAATACGTCTTTTGTAGCGGGCGCCCCTCTACTGCAGTGTCACACATGACGAATAAAAAGGAAAACAGCAGAACGTCTGTGTAGGGCCATGTTTTTACCTACAGTGTCACTTGGCTGAATGTGTATAAGGCTCTGTGGCATCACTCAAACGCAGCCAAATTGTCACACTAGCTGTGTATCTCTAACAAAGTTGACGTATGTCCTCACCTCGGTGCCGGTTAAAACGATTTCGCCCCCAGGTGGGCTCGAACCACCAACCTTTCGGTTAACAGCCGAACGCGCTAGCCGATTGCGCCACGGAGGCCTTGACTTTGGCTCCCTTGTGCTCTGTATATCAATGCAATTCGTATACCTTCTGCAGGAATCTCGCAGAATGGTAGCATTTGCTTACGCCTCTTCACATGGATAACGTGCATGCACACTGTAGCGAGGCTCGTAAACGAATGACATCGCCAAGCATGACATTATACTACAAAATGCATACAAACCAATGTTCTGCCTATGCATTCAGAAAACCTCTGAGGCCAGTAGAATACTTGTCATAGGTTGTAGAACATCCCTTTCATTCAGTGTACTGCCATGTGTTAGATGCTGCTCGAGATAGCTCCGCTCCTTGCAGGAAGGTTTAAAAAATGAATGCCTTCTGTGAGGTTCGAACTCACGACCCCTGGTTTACGAGACCAGTGCTCTACCACTGAGCTAAGAAGGCGGCAGCTTAGCGTTTGTGAGCTATCCCCAAATTGTTACTTCATCATACTGAATCTTGCAGCCCTCGACCAGATATCGGATTTGGCACACAGCTGCTGCTGGGGGTGTCCACATTGCCGTTTTCCAAATCTCTTGAATGTTTCGCCCTTACGATCGAGGACGAGCGTCGGCCCACCAAAAGTTAGCGGTCTGCACAATCCTGACCTAGTGCACAGCTTGTGGGATAGCGTGGCTCGACTGCGAAATGCGCCTTTCGGCTCCTCTCTCTGGCTACAGTGCGCTGTTGTCCACAGTGGCACTGGCGTTGCCCATGGGGCTTCATGTAAGGCGACTGCACGTCGCTCGGCCAACAGCGGCCTACTGCAGACCGACACTTAAGACACACCAAATACAAATCGACATCGAGAGACAGGCCATGTCATGTGGCACTCGCGACGTATATGCTGAAATTGAATGTAAAGAATACGTCTTTTGTAGCGGGCGCCCCTCTACTGCAGTGTCACACATGACGAATAAAAAGGAAAACAGCAGAACGTCTGTGTAGGGCCATGTTTTTACCTACAGTGTCACTTGGCTGAATGTGTATAAGGCTCTGTGGCATCACTCAAACGCAGCCAAATTGTCACACTAGCTGTGTATCTCTAACAAAGTTGACGTATGTCCTCACCTCGGTGCCGGTTAAAACGATTTCGCCCCCAGGTGGGCTCGAACCACCAACCTTTCGGTTAACAGCCGAACGCGCTAGCCGATTGCGCCACGGAGGCCTTGACTTTGGCTCCCTTGTGCTCTGTATATCAATGCAATTCGTATACCTTCTGCAGGAATCTCGCAGAATGGTAGCATTTGCTTACGCCTCTTCACATGGATAACGTGCATGCACACTGTAGCGAGGCTCGTAAACGAATGACATCGCCAAGCATGACATTATACTACAAAATGCATACAAACCAATGTTCTGCCTATGCATTCAGAAAACCTCTGAGGCCAGTAGAATACTTGTCATAGGTTGTAGAACATCCCTTTCATTCAGTGTACTGCCATGTGTTAGATGCTGCTCGAGATAGCTCCGCTCCTTGCAGGAAGGTTTAAAAAATGAATGCCTTCTGTGAGGTTCGAACTCACGACCCCTGGTTTACGAGACCAGTGCTCTACCACTGAGCTAAGAAGGCGGCAGCTTAGCGTTTGTGAGCTATCCCCAAATTGTTACTTCATCATACTGAATCTTGCAGCCCTCGACCAGATATCGGATTTGGCACACAGCTGCTGCTGGGGGTGTCCACATTGCCGTTTTCCAAATCTCTTGAATGTTTCGCCCTTACGATCGACGACGAGCGTCGGCCCACCAAAAGTTAGCGGTCTGCACAATCCTGACCTAGTGCACAGCTTGTGGGATAGCGTGGCTCGACTGCGAAATGCGCCTTTCGGCTCCTCTCTCTGGCTACAGTGCGCTGTTGTCCACAGTGGCACTGGCGTTGCCCATGGGGCTTCATGTAAGGCGACTGCACGTCGCTCGGCCAACAGCGGCCTACTGCAGACCGACACTTAAGACACACCAAATACAAATCGACATCGAGAGACAGGCCATGTCATGTGGCACTCGCGACGTATATGCTGAAATTGAATGTAAAGAATACGTCTTTTGTAGCGGGCGCCCCTCTACTGCAGTGTCACACATGACGAATAAAAAGGAAAACAGCAGAACGTCTGTGTAGGGCCATGTTTTTACCTACAGTGTCACTTGGCTGAATGTGTATAAGGCTCTGTGGCATCACTCAAACGCAGCCAAATTGTCACACTAGCTGTGTATCTCTAACAAAGTTGACGTATGTCCTCACCTCGGTGCCGGTTAAAACGATTTCGCCCCCAGGTGGGCTCGAACCACCAACCTTTCGGTTAACAGCCGAACGCGCTAGCCGATTGCGCCACGGAGGCCTTGACTTTGGCTCCCTTGTGCTCTGTATATCAATGCAATTCGTATACCTTCTGCAGGAATCTCGCAGAATGGTAGCATTTGCTTACGCCTCTTCACATGGATAACGTGCATGCACACTGTAGCGAGGCTCGTAAACGAATGACATCGCCAAGCATGACATTATACTACAAAATGCATACAAACCAATGTTCTGCCTATGCATTCAGAAAACCTCTGAGGCCAGTAGAATACTTGTCATAGGTTGTAGAACATCCCTTTCATTCAGTGTACTGCCATGTGTTAGATGCTGCTCGAGATAGCTCCGCTCCTTGCAGGAAGGTTTAAAAAATGAATGCCTTCTGTGAGGTTCGAACTCACGACCCCTGGTTTACGAGACCAGTGCTCTACCACTGAGCTAAGAAGGCGGCAGCTTAGCGTTTGTGAGCTATCCCCAAATTGTTACTTCATCATACTGAATCTTGCAGCCCTCGACCAGATATCGGATTTGGCACACAGCTGCTGCTGGGGGTGTCCACATTGCCGTTTTCCAAATCTCTTGAATGTTTCGCCCTTACGATCGAGGACGAGCGTCGGCCCACCAAAAGTTAGCGGTCTGCACAATCCTGACCTAGTGCACAGCTTGTGGGATAGCGTGGCTCGACTGCGAAATGCGCCTTTCGGCTCCTCTCTCTGGCTACAGTGCGCTGTTGTCCACAGTGGCACTGGCGTTGCCCATGGGGCTTCATGTAAGGCGACTGCACGTCGCTCGGCCAACAGCGGCCTACTGCAGACCGACACTTAAGACACACCAAATACAAATCGACATCGAGAGACAGGCCATGTCATGTGGCACTCGCGACGTATATGCTGAAATTGAATGTAAAGAATACGTCTTTTGTAGCGGGCGCCCCTCTACTGCAGTGTCACACATGACGAATAAAAAGGAAAACAGCAGAACGTCTGTGTAGGGCCATGTTTTTACCTACAGTGTCACTTGGCTGAATGTGTATAAGGCTCTGTGGCATCACTCAAACGCAGCCAAATTGTCACACTAGCTGTGTATCTCTAACAAAGTTGACGTATGTCCTCACCTCGGTGCCGGTTAAAACGATTTCGCCCCCAGGTGGGCTCGAACCACCAACCTTTCGGTTAACAGCCGAACGCGCTAGCCGATTGCGCCACGGAGGCCTTGACTTTGGCTCCCTTGTGCTCTGTATATCAATGCAATTCGTATACCTTCTGCAGGAATCTCGCAGAATGGTAGCATTTGCTTACGCCTCTTCACATGGATAACGTGCATGCACACTGTAGCGAGGCTCGTAAACGAATGACATCGCCAAGCATGACATTATACTACAAAATGCATACAAACCAATGTTCTGCCTATGCATTCAGAAAACCTCTGAGGCCAGTAGAATACTTGTCATAGGTTGTAGAACATCCCTTTCATTCAGTGTACTGCCATGTGTTAGATGCTGCTCGAGATAGCTCCGCTCCTTGCAGGAAGGTTTAAAAAATGAATGCCTTCTGTGAGGTTCGAACTCACGACCCCTGGTTTACGAGACCAGTGCTCTACCACTGAGCTAAGAAGGCGGCAGCTTAGCGTTTGTGAGCTATCCCCAAATTGTTACTTCATCATACTGAATCTTGCAGCCCTCGACCAGATATCGGATTTGGCACACAGCTGCTGCTGGGGGTGTCCACATTGCCGTTTTCCAAATCTCTTGAATGTTTCGCCCTTACGATCGAGGACGAGCGTCGGCCCACCAAAAGTTAGCGGTCTGCACAATCCTGACCTAGTGCACAGCTTGTGGGATAGCATGGCTCGACTGCGAAATGCGCCTTTCGGCTCCTCTCTCTGGCTACAGTGCGCTGTTGTCCACAGTGGCACTGGCGTTGCCCATGGGGCTTCATGTAAGGCGACTGCACGTCGCTCGGCCAACAGCGGCCTACTGCAGACCGACACTTAAGACACACCAAATACAAATCGACATCGAGAGACAGGCCATGTCATGTGGCACTCGCGACGTATATGCTGAAATTGAATGTAAAGAATACGTCTTTTGTAGCGGGCGCCCCTCTACTGCAGTGTCACACATGACGAATAAAAAGGAAAACAGCAGAACGTCTGTGTAGGGCCATGTTTTTACCTACAGTGTCACTTGGCTGAATGTGTATAAGGCTCTGTGGCATCACTCAAACGCAGCCAAATTGTCACACTAGCTGTGTATCTCTAACAAAGTTGACGTATGTCCTCACCTCGGTGCCGGTTAAAACGATTTCGCCCCCAGGTGGGCTCGAACCACCAACCTTTCGGTTAACAGCCGAACGCGCTAGCCGATTGCGCCACGGAGGCCTTGACTTTGGCTCCCTTGTGCTCTGTATATCAATGCAATTCGTATACCTTCTGCAGGAATCTCGCAGAATGGTAGCATTTGCTTACGCCTCTTCACATGGATAACGTGCATGCACACTGTAGCGAGGCTCGTAAACGAATGACATCGCCAAGCATGACATTATACTACAAAATGCATACAAACCAATGTTCTGCCTATGCATTCAGAAAACCTCTGAGGCCAGTAGAATACTTGTCATAGGTTGTAGAACATCCCTTTCATTCAGTGTACTGCCATGTGTTAGATGCTGCTCGAGATAGCTCCGCTCCTTGCAGGAAGGTTTAAAAAATGAATGCCTTCTGTGAGGTTCGAACTCACGACCCCTGGTTTACGAGACCAGTGCTCTACCACTGAGCTAAGAAGGCGGCAGCTTAGCGTTTGTGAGCTATCCCCAAATTGTTACTTCATCATACTGAATCTTGCAGCCCTCGACCAGATATCGGATTTGGCACACAGCTGCTGCTGGGGGTGTCCACATTGCCGTTTTCCAAATCTCTTGAATGTTTCGCCCTTACGATCGAGGACGAGCGTCGGCCCACCAAAAGTTAGCGGTCTGCACAATCCTGACCTAGTGCACAGCTTGTGGGATAGCGTGGCTCGACTGCGAAATGCGCCTTTCGGCTCCTCTCTCTGGCTACAGTGCGCTGTTGTCCACAGTGGCACTGGCGTTGCCCATGGGGCTTCATGTAAGGCGACTGCACGTCGCTCGGCCAACAGCGGCCTACTGCAGACCGACACTTAAGACACACCAAATACAAATCGACATCGAGAGACAGGCCATGTCATGTGGCACTCGCGACGTATATGCTGAAATTGAATGTAAAGAATACGTCTTTTGTAGCGGGCGCCCCTCTACTGCAGTGTCACACATGACGAATAAAAAGGAAAACAGCAGAACGTCTGTGTAGGGCCATGTTTTTACCTACAGTGTCACTTGGCTGAATGTGTATAAGGCTCTGTGGCATCACTCAAACGCAGCCAAATTGTCACACTAGCTGTGTATCTCTAACAAAGTTGACGTATGTCCTCACCTCGGTGCCGGTTAAAACGATTTCGCCCCCAGGTGGGCTCGAACCACCAACCTTTCGGTTAACAGCCGAACGCGCTAGCCGATTGCGCCACGGAGGCCTTGACTTTGGCTCCCTTGTGCTCTGTATATCAATGCAATTCGTATACCTTCTGCAGGAATCTCGCAGAATGGTAGCATTTGCTTACGCCTCTTCACATGGATAACGTGCATGCACACTGTAGCGAGGCTCGTAAACGAATGACATCGCCAAGCATGACATTATACTACAAAATGCATACAAACCAATGTTCTGCCTATGCATTCAGAAAACCTCTGAGGCCAGTAGAATACTTGTCATAGGTTGTAGAACATCCCTTTCATTCAGTGTACTGCCATGTGTTAGATGCTGCTCGAGATAGCTCCGCTCCTTGCAGGAAGGTTTAAAAAATGAATGCCTTCTGTGAGGTTCGAACTCACGACCCCTGGTTTACGAGACCAGTGCTCTACCACTGAGCTAAGAAGGCGGCAGCTTAGCGTTTGTGAGCTATCCCCAAATTGTTACTTCATCATACTGAATCTTGCAGCCCTCGACCAGATATCGGATTTGGCACACAGCTGCTGCTGGGGGTGTCCACATTGCCGTTTTCCAAATCTCTTGAATGTTTCGCCCTTACGATCGAGGACGAGCGTCGGCCCACCAAAAGTTAGCGGTCTGCACAATCCTGACCTAGTGCACAGCTTGTGGGATAGCGTGGCTCGACTGCGAAATGCGCCTTTCGGCTCCTCTCTCTGGCTACAGTGCGCTGTTGTCCACAGTGGCACTGGCGTTGCCCATGGGGCTTCATGTAAGGCGACTGCACGTCGCTCGGCCAACAGCGGCCTACTGCAGACCGACACTTAAGACACACCAAATACAAATCGACATCGAGAGACAGGCCATGTCATGTGGCACTCGCGACGTATATGCTGAAATTGAATGTAAAGAATACGTCTTTTGTAGCGGGCGCCCCTCTACTGCAGTGTCACACATGACGAATAAAAAGGAAAACAGCAGAACGTCTGTGTAGGGCCATGTTTTTACCTACAGTGTCACTTGGCTGAATGTGTATAAGGCTCTGTGGCATCACTCAAACGCAGCCAAATTGTCACACTAGCTGTGTATCTCTAACAAAGTTGACGTATGTCCTCACCTCGGTGCCGGTTAAAACGATTTCGCCCCCAGGTGGGCTCGAACCACCAACCTTTCGGTTAACAGCCGAACGCGCTAGCCGATTGCGCCACGGAGGCCTTGACTTTGGCTCCCTTGTGCTCTGTATATCAATGCAATTCGTATACCTTCTGCAGGAATCTCGCAGAATGGTAGCATTTGCTTACGCCTCTTCACATGGATAACGTGCATGCACACTGTAGCGAGGCTCGTAAACGAATGACATCGCCAAGCATGACATTATACTACAAAATGCATACAAACCAATGTTCTGCCTATGCATTCAGAAAACCTCTGAGGCCAGTAGAATACTTGTCATAGGTTGTAGAACATCCCTTTCATTCAGTGTACTGCCATGTGTTAGATGCTGCTCGAGATAGCTCCGCTCCTTGCAGGAAGGTTTAAAAAATGAATGCCTTCTGTGAGGTTCGAACTCACGACCCCTGGTTTACGAGACCAGTGCTCTACCACTGAGCTAAGAAGGCGGCAGCTTAGCGTTTGTGAGCTATCCCCAAATTGTTACTTCATCATACTGAATCTTGCAGCCCTCGACCAGATATCGGATTTGGCACACAGCTGCTGCTGGGGGTGTCCACATTGCCGTTTTCCAAATCTCTTGAATGTTTCGCCCTTACGATCGACGACGAGCGTCGGCCCACCAAAAGTTAGCGGTCTGCACAATCCTGACCTAGTGCACAGCTTGTGGGATAGCGTGGCTCGACTGCGAAATGCGCCTTTCGGCTCCTCTCTCTGGCTACAGTGCGCTGTTGTCCACAGTGGCACTGGCGTTGCCCATGGGGCTTCATGTAAGGCGACTGCACGTCGCTCGGCCAACAGCGGCCTACTGCAGACCGACACTTAAGACACACCAAATACAAATCGACATCGAGAGACAGGCCATGTCATGTGGCACTCGCGACGTATATGCTGAAATTGAATGTAAAGAATACGTCTTTTGTAGCGGGCGCCCCTCTACTGCAGTGTCACACATGACGAATAAAAAGGAAAACAGCAGAACGTCTGTGTAGGGCCATGTTTTTACCTACAGTGTCACTTGGCTGAATGTGTATAAGGCTCTGTGGCATCACTCAAACGCAGCCAAATTGTCACACTAGCTGTGTATCTCTAACAAAGTTGACGTATGTCCTCACCTCGGTGCCGGTTAAAACGATTTCGCCCCCAGGTGGGCTCGAACCACCAACCTTTCGGTTAACAGCCGAACGCGCTAGCCGATTGCGCCACGGAGGCCTTGACTTTGGCTCCCTTGTGCTCTGTATATCAATGCAATTCGTATACCTTCTGCAGGAATCTCGCAGAATGGTAGCATTTGCTTACGCCTCTTCACATGGATAACGTGCATGCACACTGTAGCGAGGCTCGTAAACGAATGACATCGCCAAGCATGACATTATACTACAAAATGCATACAAACCAATGTTCTGCCTATGCATTCAGAAAACCTCTGAGGCCAGTAGAATACTTGTCATAGGTTGTAGAACATCCCTTTCATTCAGTGTACTGCCATGTGTTAGATGCTGCTCGAGATAGCTCCGCTCCTTGCAGGAAGGTTTAAAAAATGAATGCCTTCTGTGAGGTTCGAACTCACGACCCCTGGTTTACGAGACCAGTGCTCTACCACTGAGCTAAGAAGGCGGCAGCTTAGCGTTTGTGAGCTATCCCCAAATTGTTACTTCATCATACTGAATCTTGCAGCCCTCGACCAGATATCGGATTTGGCACACAGCTGCTGCTGGGGGTGTCCACATTGCCGTTTTCCAAATCTCTTGAATGTTTCGCCCTTACGATCGAGGACGAGCGTCGGCCCACCAAAAGTTAGCGGTCTGCACAATCCTGACCTAGTGCACAGCTTGTGGGATAGCGTGGCTCGACTGCGAAATGCGCCTTTCGGCTCCTCTCTCTGGCTACAGTGCGCTGTTGTCCACAGTGGCACTGGCGTTGCCCATGGGGCTTCATGTAAGGCGACTGCACGTCGCTCGGCCAACAGCGGCCTACTGCAGACCGACACTTAAGACACACCAAATACAAATCGACATCGAGAGACAGGCCATGTCATGTGGCACTCGCGACGTATATGCTGAAATTGAATGTAAAGAATACGTCTTTTGTAGCGGGCGCCCCTCTACTGCAGTGTCACACATGACGAATAAAAAGGAAAACAGCAGAACGTCTGTGTAGGGCCATGTTTTTACCTACAGTGTCACTTGGCTGAATGTGTATAAGGCTCTGTGGCATCACTCAAACGCAGCCAAATTGTCACACTAGCTGTGTATCTCTAACAAAGTTGACGTATGTCCTCACCTCGGTGCCGGTTAAAACGATTTCGCCCCCAGGTGGGCTCGAACCACCAACCTTTCGGTTAACAGCCGAACGCGCTAGCCGATTGCGCCACGGAGGCCTTGACTTTGGCTCCCTTGTGCTCTGTATATCAATGCAATTCGTATACCTTCTGCAGGAATCTCGCAGAATGGTAGCATTTGCTTACGCCTCTTCACATGGATAACGTGCATGCACACTGTAGCGAGGCTCGTAAACGAATGACATCGCCAAGCATGACATTATACTACAAAATGCATACAAACCAATGTTCTGCCTATGCATTCAGAAAACCTCTGAGGCCAGTAGAATACTTGTCATAGGTTGTAGAACATCCCTTTCATTCAGTGTACTGCCATGTGTTAGATGCTGCTCGAGATAGCTCCGCTCCTTGCAGGAAGGTTTAAAAAATGAATGCCTTCTGTGAGGTTCGAACTCACGACCCCTGGTTTACGAGACCAGTGCTCTACCACTGAGCTAAGAAGGCGGCAGCTTAGCGTTTGTGAGCTATCCCCAAATTGTTACTTCATCATACTGAATCTTGCAGCCCTCGACCAGATATCGGATTTGGCACACAGCTGCTGCTGGGGGTGTCCACATTGCCGTTTTCCAAATCTCTTGAATGTTTCGCCCTTACGATCGAGGACGAGCGTCGGCCCACCAAAAGTTAGCGGTCTGCACAATCCTGACCTAGTGCACAGCTTGTGGGATAGCGTGGCTCGACTGCGAAATGCGCCTTTCGGCTCCTCTCTCTGGCTACAGTGCGCTGTTGTCCACAGTGGCACTGGCGTTGCCCATGGGGCTTCATGTAAGGCGACTGCACGTCGCTCGGCCAACAGCGGCCTACTGCAGACCGACACTTAAGACACACCAAATACAAATCGACATCGAGAGACAGGCCATGTCATATGGCACTCGCGACGTATATGCTGAAATTGAATGTAAAGAATACGTCTTTTGTAGCGGGCGCCCCTCTACTGCAGTGTCACACATGACGAATAAAAAGGAAAACAGCAGAACGTCTGTGTAGGGCCATGTTTTTACCTACAGTGTCACTTGGCTGAATGTGTATAAGGCTCTGTGGCATCACTCAAACGCAGCCAAATTGTCACACTAGCTGTGTATCTCTAACAAAGTTGACGTATGTCCTCACCTCGGTGCCGGTTAAAACGATTTCGCCCCCAGGTGGGCTCGAACCACCAACCTTTCGGTTAACAGCCGAACGCGCTAGCCGATTGCGCCACGGAGGCCTTGACTTTGGCTCCCTTGTGCTCTGTATATCAATGCAATTCGTATACCTTCTGCAGGAATCTCGCAGAATGGTAGCATTTGCTTACGCCTCTTCACATGGATAACGTGCATGCACACTGTAGCGAGGCTCGTAAACGAATGACATCGCCAAGCATGACATTATACTACAAAATGCATACAAACCAATGTTCTGCCTATGCATTCAGAAAACCTCTGAGGCCAGTAGAATACTTGTCATAGGTTGTAGAACATCCCTTTCATTCAGTGTACTGCCATGTGTTAGATGCTGCTCGAGATAGCTCCGCTCCTTGCAGGAAGGTTTAAAAAATGAATGCCTTCTGTGAGGTTCGAACTCACGACCCCTGGTTTACGAGACCAGTGCTCTACCACTGAGCTAAGAAGGCGGCAGCTTAGCGTTTGTGAGCTATCCCCAAATTGTTACTTCATCATACTGAATCTTGCAGCCCTCGACCAGATATCGGATTTGGCACACAGCTGCTGCTGGGGGTGTCCACATTGCCGTTTTCCAAATCTCTTGAATGTTTCGCCCTTACGATCGACGACGAGCGTCGGCCCACCAAAAGTTAGCGGTCTGCACAATCCTGACCTAGTGCACAGCTTGTGGGATAGCGTGGCTCGACTGCGAAATGCGCCTTTCGGCTCCTCTCTCTGGCTACAGTGCGCTGTTGTCCACAGTGGCACTGGCGTTGCCCATGGGGCTTCATGTAAGGCGACTGCACGTCGCTCGGCCAACAGCGGCCTACTGCAGACCGACACTTAAGACACACCAAATACAAATCGACATCGAGAGACAGGCCATGTCATGTGGCACTCGCGACGTATATGCTGAAATTGAATGTAAAGAATACGTCTTTTGTAGCGGGCGCCCCTCTACTGCAGTGTCACACATGACGAATAAAAAGGAAAACAGCAGAACGTCTGTGTAGGGCCATGTTTTTACCTACAGTGTCACTTGGCTGAATGTGTATAAGGCTCTGTGGCATCACTCAAACGCAGCCAAATTGTCACACTAGCTGTGTATCTCTAACAAAGTTGACGTATGTCCTCACCTCGGTGCCGGTTAAAACGATTTCGCCCCCGGGTGGGCTCGAACCACCAACCTTTCGGTTAACAGCCGAACGCGCTAGCCGATTGCGCCACGGAGGCCTTGACTTTGGCTCCCTTGTGCTCTGTATATCAATGCAATTCGTATACCTTCTGCAGGAATCTCGCAGAATGGTAGCATTTGCTTACGCCTCTTCACATGGATAACGTGCATGCACACTGTAGCGAGGCTCGTAAACGAATGACATCGCCAAGCATGACATTATACTACAAAATGCATACAAACCAATGTTCTGCCTATGCATTCAGAAAACCTCTGAGGCCAGTAGAATACTTGTCATAGGTTGTAGAACATCCCTTTCATTCAGTGTACTGCCATGTGTTAGATGCTGCTCGGGATAGCTCCGCTCCTTGCAGGAAGGTTTAAAAAATGAATGCCTTCTGTGAGGTTCGAACTCAAGACCCCTGGTTTACGAGACCAGTGCTCTACCACTTTTTTTTTTTTTTTTTTTAATGCCTGCAATTCAGTCTCAGCTCATTATGAGCAAGTTAATGCGTAATTATTATGCCTCTAACAAATATATCTATTGAAAAACTATTAAGGAACATCCACAACACAGCCACTTCAAAAGAAGTACACTACTGAAATTAAAATCCTAAAACATGACTGTATAATGTAGACTGCATACTGAAATAAGATTAAAACACGAAAACTTCAGTCCTGGTGTAGAGAAGAAACATACATAAAGGCGGCAAATCCAGAAACAGTATAAAAGAAAATGGCTCACACAGGTGACCTTAGCCAACACCCTCTCTTTCAAATGTCAGGCTAAGCATATTGGCAAAATCATCTCGGAGGCCTGGCAATCGCAAGCGCTGCCAGTAAGCAGTAAGCATGTACTGCTGAAACGCTAGGTGTCCATCCTCTTCATGACAACTGTTGACAAAATGTACGAAATGGCCAATCAACCAAATGACGTTATGGAGCTTCGTTCGCGGAAAAAAGGAAGAATCGGGCCGGACGATGATGTCAATAGTATAAGCGGCTTCAGCAGACCTAGTGACAAAAGCAAGTTGTTTCCTGAGCCAACGCCAATTAGCAAGGTGCCCACAGCAGGTTAATCGATGTTCAAGGGTATCCACGAGACCACAGCGAGTACAGGTGTCCGTGTCAGAAAGACCAATACGGTGCAATCGTACATTGGTGGGAACCAAATTATTTATTACCCTGTACCACGTGGACGCCACGGCCATAGAGTGGATCGGCAGACTAACATTCTTCCAGACGTTCCTCCAGGACACAGATGGAGACGCCAGTTCTATTGGATTGGGACCGGCCAGCCCCTCCCAGCGGGCAATCAAGCCCTTGGTCGTTGGCACCGGTCGCCGCAAGAAGACGTCACCGAGGTAACTCACCGCAATGTAAAATTCCCGAATGTGTTTCAACTTAAAATTTAGGCGTCCGGCATCGACAGGTGGAGCAAGGCTCGCCGGACGCACAACAGTAAAAAGCCTGGATGTAATCGAAGTCACTTCTTGCGTAACAATTAGAGTCGTTCGGCGGACGTACAAAGCAGACGCCTTGCGAATAATGTCAGAGAGGCCCAAGCCTCCGGAGATACGCGGTTTCGTCATTACCTCGTAACGTAACTTGAATAGATGGCCCTTCCATATAAAACTGCTAGACAATTGGCGCAACCTTTTCGCCACCATCATGGGAAGTGGGAACAGCTGAGCAACATAATAAGCTTTACATAGAACGTAGGTGTCTAAAATTCTGACTTTTTGCAAAATGGTAGCAGAGCGCTGCTCATGGACCATCAGAGCCCCCTGTATCTTCTCGGTGACAGATTTCCAATTGAGAGCCGCCATTTTTAGAGGACACCGATCAATGATAATCCCCAAGGACGTATGGCGATCGACAACAGTGGCCCAAGGGACGTCAGCATCGCGAAATCCTCGAATATCAAGGAACTTACATTTACCCTGATTGAGACGCGCTCCAGAGACACGACAGTATGCATCAACTGCCCCTTTCAACAACGGGATATCATCACGTTGACGGAGGAGAACAACGACATCATCCGCATATGCCTTAACCGAGAGCTTCCCACCAGAGAGGGACATACCCTGAAGCTTGAGAGCAATAGTCCGAAGCAGCGGTTCCAGGGACAATACGAATAAAGACATAGAGAGCGGACTACCCTGAGGCACTCCGCGGCGGATAGCAATGGGCGGCGTCAGCTGCCCATTGACTGACACCCGAGCTGTTATTCCCCTATACAAATTGCCAAGAACACCACGTGATGAAGCGTTAAAACCTATTGTACCTAAAACACGATCTAAAAACACATGACTGACGTGATCAAAAGCCTTATAAAAATCAAGGAAGGCAAAGGCACAATGTACGTTTGTAACCGCCGCAACCGAGACAACATCCCGATATTCGGCTACTGGTGTCAGAATAGATCTATCATGAAAACAACATTGATGTGCACCAATTACACCCCGAAGCACAGAAGACAACCGGCTATTGAGCGCTCTAGCAGCTGTCTTGTAGTCAAAATTCAGCAATGTGAGCGGACGAAGATTGGCAGCAGATAAACAACCAGAGGACTTTGGAATTAAAACAATTTTCCCTACTTTAAAATCGGCAGGCACATCCATCCCCCTGACAATCTCATTTAAAATCTGCGTAAAAATGCCACCCAAAAGAGGCCAAAAACGGAGGTAAAATTCTTTAGGCAGGCCGTCTGGACCCGGCGATTTACTGGACGGAGAGCGAGCAATAAAATCGAAAACAACATCTACCTGGAATTCCCGGAGAAATTCGCCGTTCGCGTCAGGCGTGATCGTCGCAGCTAGATCCCCAAAGACATCATCCGAAAGAGACTCACCAGAATCATCGTCAGAATAGAGACTAGCGTAATACTGGTGGAGAGCACGAACCATTTCCTCCTGTGCAATAAGCTGTCGCCCATCATCCACCGTAAGAGAAGAGATGAAGGAGCGACGACGACGGGTCTGATGCCGTAGCAGGTGGTACAAGGATGTCAGTTCACCTTCAACAAGGGTGTGAGGTTTCGACTTAACTCGAAGACAATCCATCTGTCGTCGTTTAAGGCTCAAGAGCTTGGCCTTAATACGACGAATATCATGGATCCGCAGAGGAGAGGTACCTGCCGCGTCATATAGTTCACGCAAGACAGAGTAGTAATATTCATACGTGTTCTTAAAATCACGCGCCCTTGCAGCACAGTAAAAAATCAAAGTCTGACGAATCTTGGGCTTGGCAAACGCAGTCCACCAAACCAGCAAGGAGGGGTATCGCGGGACAGAGCGAAGACATCGCTCCCACACGCCACTTATAACATCATCCATAGCACTGTCGGCAAGGTGGGAAACATTTAACATCCACTGGGAACGATAAAGTTTTGCAGGTTGGTACTTAGATTTACAGTTGCAGTAAAAGCGCAATGGTCAGAAAAACTAGTAGGAATAACATCGACAGAAAGAATTTTACCACATAAAAAATCAGATAAATAGAATCTGTCGAGTCTACTGCATGAGGACGCGGTAAAAAACGTATATTTCACCAGGGTTGGATATTTGTGTTCCCAAACATCACGCAGATGCATCGTACGAACTAAGTCATGTAAATCACGGCAATAATTAAAATTGGGGGACTGGTCTTCAGGGCGTAAAACACAATTAAAATCGCCTCCGAGCAGGAGACTCCGAGGACTCTGGCGCAAAAGATAAATAAGCTCTTCTTTATAAAAGCGCGAGCGAGCCACAGTGTGACCCGAACCAGAGGGGGCATACAAAACAACGAGGCGGAGATCAAAAAGACGACAACCAATCCCACGGCCAGAGTCAAGGAATTCAATGTCAGTAATAGGAATGCCCTCTCGAAAGAAAAGAGCAGTTCCTGTTGAATATTCCGGCGCGACATTAAAAACAGTTTGAAATCCAGGTAGAGAGAGATCAGAAAACAACACTTCCTGCAAGAACACTACGTCCGCACAGACGTCGTAAATAAACTGCCGCAAAGAGGCAATGCGAACGTCGGACTCAATACGGTTAAGATTTAAGGTAAGAAAGGTGTATGCTTGAACCATAGAGAGAAAAGCGAGAAACGAAATCACCTACACCGACGCACCAACGTCACAGTCCATAGCAGGGGAGACGGAGGCATCCGAGGGAGGGGGACTGGTACCCCGTTCCGCGGATCCCTTACGCTTCGGTTTTTTACGAACAGCATTAACGTTCGGCTGAACGCGTAACTTGCGTCGGCTGACGGGCAAGGAAGCTTCAGCCGCCGGTGACGTAGGAGCGTCAAGTTCTGTATCCGACACCACCCGCGCCGGTCCACATGCGGGTTCCGGGGTCGCGGGGGGAAACTCCGACAAAACGGAATGGTCAACACTTACACTAGCTTCCGGCAAACATGGACTGCACGGAGGCGAATCGTGAGCAGGAAGGTCCGAGGCCGCAAAGTTGGACGGAAGCGGAGCAGCTCCGCTGGCAAAGGTATGGGGCAGCGAAGCAGGAAGTTGTCGCGGCTCCACTTGTTGTGACATCGAAGTCGGTTCGGAAGAGGGCGCCAACAGGCCCGACCGACGATCCGACTCGAGAGAAGCTGCGTCGGAGGCCGGAGGGGCGCCAGCAGCCGCCACCGTAACCGTTACCTCAGGAGAGCAGGGAGCAGCTACAGTACACAGTGGCTCGGAGGATGCCGGTCGCTCGGACTGGGGCATCTCAGGGAGATCCTCATCCGTACTATTTCCATCGTGTGGGCGACGCCTCTTATTATTCAAAAGTGGCACACCCACCTGAGGGACAGACGGAACAACATCAGATTTAGCACGCAAAGGAGGAAATTCTGTGTCAGGGGTGCGCAAAACCTGTGGCGGAGCGCTACTACCACTGGACTGTGCTACACCAAGAGCAGAACCACCTGCAACGAGGTCAGCGACCGTTAACTTGCGACGCTGTTCGAGAGAATTTTTTAAAACAAAAACCCTCCGCGGACAGTCGGTACGCACGTGACCACTTTCATTGCACAAAAAACAGGTGCCAACCTGACCACTATATGTTACATGGACACGATATCCACCGATCTGCAGGTGAGATGGAATATTCTGCTTAACGTGCATTTCGACTGAACGAATACCACTGTAACATTGCAGGCGATGTTGGCTTGACCAGCGTTCAAGGCGAATGCTCTTTACATCACCATACTTTTGTAGACCCTCCTTAAGATAGACATTATCCACCTCCGGTGGAAGGTTGTAAACACGAACATTGGTATACGTGATGGAAGCATTGGAAAGCAGCACGGTACTTACAGAATCATCCCGATGCCGAAAGAGAACTTGATGACCATATTTAGAAAGAATTTTATCAACCTGAAGTGGGTCCATAAACTTAACAAAGAAAACATACAGTTCGGTATCAAAATAAGCAGTATGCACCTGATCCGAATGAACACCAAAGGTATCTACCAACCAATCATGAATCTCAAGGGAACTAGGTTGCACATGGCGGGTTGACTTGTCAAAAGTAAAACTAACTGTAGCCTGACGAGGAATAACCTGGGACGACATTTTCAAAATATGCGGTCGAAACCGCTACACACAACACACTGAAATAAGGACAGAAAGTAACACAAGGTACTAAACAACGACGGAGAAACACTCACAGAAGTTGCAACACAACACGTAAACAAAAGCGATAGTCCACTATACGTAACGCTACGGCGGAGCGGAAGACTAGGCACGTCCACACTGCACGGCGTCTAAAGCGGAACTACCACTGAGCTAAGAAGGCGGCAGCTTAGCGTTTGTGAGCTATCCCCAAATTGTTACTTCATCATACTGAATCTTGCAGCCCTCGACCAGATATCGGATTTGGCACACAGCTGCTGCTGGGGGTGTCCACATTGCCGTTTTCCAAATCTCTTGAATGTTTCGCCCTTACGATCGACGACGAGCGTCGGCCCACCAAAAGTTAGCGGTCTGCACAATCCTGACCTAGTGCACAGCTTGTGGGATAGCGTGGCTCGACTGCGAAATGCGCCTTTCGGCTCCTCTCTCTGGCTACAGTGCGCTGTTGTCCACAGTGGCACTGGCGTTGCCCATGGGGCTTCATGTAAGGCGACTGCACGTCGCTCGGCCAACAGCGGCCTACTGCAGACCGACACTTAAGACACACCAAATACAAATCGACATCGAGAGACAGGCCCTGTCATATGGCACTCGCGACGTATATGCTGAAATTGAATGTAAAGAATACGTCTTTTGTAGCGGGCGTCCCTCTACTGCAGTGTCACACATGACGAATAAAAAGGAAAACAGCAGAACGTCTGTGTAGGGCCATGTTTTTACCTACAGTGTCACTTGGCTGAATGTGTATAAGGCTCTGTGGCATCACTCAAACGCAGCCAAATTGTCACACTAGCTGTGTATCTCTAACAAAGTTGACGTATGTCCTCACCTCGGTGCCGGTTAAAACGATCTCGCCCCCGGGTGGGCTCGAACCACCAACCTTTCGGTTAACAGCCGAACGCGCTAGCCGATTGCGCCACGGAGGCCTTGACTTTGGCTCCCTTGTGCTCTGTATATCAACGCAATTCGTATACCTTCTGCAGGAATCTCGCAGAATGGTAGCATTTGCTTACGCCTCTTCACATGGATAACGTGCATGCACACTGTAGCGAGGCTCGTAAACGAATGACATCGCCAAGCATGACATTATACTACAAAATGCATACAAACCAATGTTCTGCCTATGCATTCAGAAAACCTCTGAGGCCAGTAGAATACTTGTCATAGGTTGTAGAACATCCCCTTCATTCAGTGTACTGCCATTTGTTAGATGCTGCTCGAGATAGCTCCGCTCCTTGCAGGAAGGTTTAAAAAATGAATGCCTTCTGTGAGGTTCGAACTCACGACCCCTGGTTTACGAGACCAGTGCTCTACCACTTTTTTTTTTTCTTTTTTTTTTTTTTTCTTTTTGTATTTCTTTCACTGTGTTGACCCAGTGCAGCTCGGGGGAGGCGCATTGGGCAGGGGTCGAAACCCGAGGCCTGGCCATGACGTCTCCCCCTCCCTGCACTGAAGCACAGTGGCACGAATACGTAGTAATTTCCCTTGGTTCAGAGTCTTATGATATTTATATGTGGACACGGGGCTTGTGATGCAGTGTCTATCCAAACAGGTAAAAGCTTGGCAGGAAAGCAAAATAAGTAAGAGCTAGCGAGAATGTCTTCCCTATCGTGAAGTGAGATCAGTATGCCCCTATACCGGTGCCATTAATGTAACTGGCGCAGGAGCGATCAATAGAAGTGGCAACTTAACCAATCCCCTGCTTTTCGAAGACAATACTAAGCATATTCGCAAAGTCCCTCTTAAGATGTGGGAGAGATTGTTGCGTCCAGTACTCATGAAGCATGTAACCAATAAACGAAATAAAATCGGAAATACCATCACCATCAACCACTGCAAAAATGTAACGGCCAAGAAGCCACATAATGGTATTGTTCTTTGTCCCGGGATAAAAAACCGTGTCCGGCCAGCAGAGAATATCAGTTGTAAATGCCGATTCCGAGCTCCTGGTGAGTAACGCCAATTGTCGGCGCAGCCAGTACCACATGCGAAGACGGTCAGCGCAGGTAAATCGGTGTTGGAGTGTATCAACACAACCACACGTTTGACAAAGCGGAGAGACACTTAAACCTATGCGATGAAGTCGTTCGTTCGTAGGAATCAGCTGGTGAACTACCTTATACCATAGGGAGGCAACAGGTGCTGAATGAACGGGTAAGCTAATATTCGTCCATATGTGACGCCAATGAAAACGGGGATATTGCAAAACAATCGGGATGGAAGAAGAAGACCTGTGCCATTTGTCAAGCAGTGTTCGCATAGTAAAAACAGGACGACGTTGGAAGTGGAGATCCAGATAACTAATCTCAATGTAGAAGTCCCGAACATGCCGTAGCTTCGCATTTAGAGGCCCTACGTTAATAGGCGGTGACAAGCTCGCAGGACGAACGACATGGAATAATCGCGAAGTAACAGTCGGGGACTCAGAAAATAAAAGATGGAGGGTGCGCTGAACATAAAGGGCCGCAGCCTTGACACGGACATCGGTGAACGACAAGCCGCCCGCAAGACGCGGCTTCGTAAGAACATCACAACGTAATTTAAAAATGTGCCCCCGCCAAATATATCTGTTGATAAGCTGGACCATTTTTGCACCCTGCATTCTTGGAAGCGGAAACAACTGAGCAACGTAAAATACTTTACATAAAACATAAGTGTCTAATACACGCTTTTTTTGCAGTAGCGGTATCGAACGCCATGAGTGTTCGAATAAAACACCTTGAAGCTTGGAAATGGCCACTTGCCAATTTTTTGCAGCCATACGAAGAGGACACCGTTCAAGATAGATGCCTAAATGTGTATGGTGTTCAACAGCCGTAACCCACGGAACAACCACATTTTCAAAGCCCCGCAAATTCAGAAGTTTGCTTTTACGGGGGTTGAGACGAGAACCGGAGGCCGCAGAAAATTTATCTAGTTCCATTTTCAACTGCGGCACTTCGGCGGCGGAACGAAGCAAAACAACCAAATCATCAGCATAAGCTGTTGCTGTCAGGGTAACCCCAGAAATCGTAAGACCACGAAGTGTCGAGTTGAGACGAGAGAGGAGTGGTTGAAGGGAGAGAGCATAAAGGGTCATGGATAAAGGGCTACCTTGCGGGACGCCACGTTTAATATCAATGACCTTCGTTAGCTGGCCATTAATGTCAATCTTAGCAGAAATACCAGTCGTCATATTCTTAAGTACCAGCAGCGCCTTTTCATTAAAACCGAGTCGGCGCAGCAGAAGCTCTAAAAACGAATGGGACACACGATCAAAAGCCTTACTAAAATCAACAAATAAAAGCGCACAGGAAATATTGGTGACAGCGACAATCGACACGACATCACGATACCCCGCCAGAGGAGTCAATATGGAGCGCCCTGGAAAGCAGCTTTGACAAGGAGTTATCACAGGTGTAAGCAAGAGGGATAGACGTGCATTAACAGCCCTAGCAGCCGTCTTATAATCAAAATTTAAAAGGGTTAAAGGACGAAAGTCACTAGCTGTCTTCAAACCAGCAGATTTTGGTATCAGGACAACCGTACCTCTCTTGAAATCGGCTGGAATTGTGCCACCATTCAAGATTTCATTTACAATATCCGTAAAAACAGGCCCTATAATAGTCCAAAAGCGAACAAAAAATTCCTTAGGAAGGCCATCCGGACCAGGAGATTTGTGAGATGGTGAACAAGCAATGAAAGCTGAAATTTCGTCTGCAGTAAAAGGAGCTAAAAATTCCACATTATGGTCCTCTGTTAAAACTGATGGGATAGCAGTTAAAATCTCGTCAACATCAAGCCGATCAGAATCAGCCACAGCATATAAGGTCTCATAGTAGCAGGTAAGTTCATGGGTTATTTGATTCTGTAAGGTAAGCCGGCGACCATCAGCTGCCATAAGGCCGTCAATCAATACACGTCGACGGTTGTTGTGGTGACGAAACAGATGGTACATGGGAGTCATTTCATGTGCTAAGATGGACGGCGGTTTAGATTTAATCTTCAATCCTTCCATCTGAAGCCGTTTATACTAAGGAGCTTGGCTTTAATTTTCCGAATCTCAGAAAGGTGGGCACATGTCATTCTAGAAGGATCATAAAGTTCGCGAAGCAAAGAATAATAATACTCAAAAGTCAGTTTCAGATCTCGCGCTCTATTATAACTGTAGGACATTAAAGTGCGACGTAGTTTTGGCTTCGCACAGTGGATCCACCAGTGAAGCTTAGACGGATAGTATCGCAGAGAACGTAAACACATGTCCCATGCCGTCTGTATTAGAGGTTCGATGTCAGGGTCATCGAGCAAGGAGACATTTAATTTCCACAGCGGCCGATAAAGTTTAAGAGGCTGACGCTCCAAATTAATTATAACCGCAAGGGCACAATGATCCGTAAAACTGGCTGGAATAACATCTACATTTAAAACAGAAACACTAAGGGGATCAGAAATATACAATCGATCAAGGCGACTACTTGAGGTGGCAGTAAAAAATGTAAATTTAACTAAAGTGGGGTGTTTAAACTCCCACACATCGCGTAGGCGTAGTTGACGTACAAGAGAATGTAGCTCGAAACAATAATTAAAATGAGGGGATTGGTCCTTAGCGTGTAATACACAAATAAAATCACCCCCCAATATCAATGTCGCAGGATTTTTGCGTAAAAGATAAATCAGATCCTCTTTATAAAAACGAGACCTTTCCTGTCGTTTGCTGGAACCAGAGGGGGCGTAAATATTAACCAAGGTTGTGTCAAATAACCGACAACCAATACCCCTTCCTGAGTCTAAGAGCTCAATTTCGGTAACGGGGATACCGTCACGAATTAGTAAGGCAGTACCTGTGGAAAACTCAGGCGCAAAATTTATAATAGTGCGAAAGCCAGGAACAAACAGGTGTGCAACGGAGACTTCCTGCAGGAAAACAACATCAGCTGCAGAGTCATAAATAAACTGCTGCAGAGACGCGAACTTTAGAGCAGATTGAATGCTATTTATATTTAAGGTAATAAACGTGTACGCCTGCAACATCAACCAAAAAAGGGAAAATGAACCCTAATTACACCACATTAGAAGCAACTACATCCATATCATCAACATCAGACATGGCAGAGGGTGATTGCCCGGAATCAACGGAATCAGAGTCATCCTTTGCATGCTTGTGTTTTTTCCGCACCGCGTGAAGATTGGGGGGCACTTTCACCCGACGGCGTATCTGATGCACACCAGATTCAAGAGCAGGTGGAGTGGGGGGTTCGAGATCAGGCACGTCAACCAAGGCATCCGAAGGATTAGCAGGGCGAGAGGAATCAGAAGAAGGAGCCAGCAAGGGGAAAACTGCATCAGGAACATCGGCACCGGCGTCAGAAGGTGGAGGTATTGGAAGTGTAGGAGGTGGAGAGATAGGTTTGGAATCCGCTGAAGCGGAGCGCGCAGTTCTAGGAGCGATTTTCCGACAAACAGCTGGCTGCACCGAAGTGTCGTCAACATGTTGTGATGCCTGTGTCGGGGGGGGGGATGTCAACACCACCTCGACCGAATGTTGTGGCTCTTGCGCCGACGGCGTGGCAGCAAGTTTGACGTCATCAGGCAAAGCAGGAGACACAGCGGGAACAGAATCCGAAACAGGCATGGGAGATTCCGGAATTCTCTCGTCAGATTCGCCAACCGGCTGCGAAACAGCAACTTCGTCATCAGTGCTACCGGTATCACTAGCACGACGGCGTTTGTTATTGGAAATAGATCGGTGTAGGAGCAGCCGATACATCTGGGCGAGTGGGTAACGGGGGAAAACCTGCATCAGAGGAGGGTGTCACCCGTTGTGAAGAATCTACTGCAGGAGGCTGACAGGAGACAGTGGAGGAAGCTGCTGGCACAAGATCGGCAACCGTTAATTTGCGGCGTTGTGCTAGCCCATTTTGAAGCACAAACACCCGCTTAGGGCAATTAGCACGAACATGACCATTTTCATTACATAGAAAACACGTACCAACTTGCCCCTCATAAGTAAGATGAACACGATAACCGCATACAACCAGATGGGACGGTATATTCGACTTAATATGCATTTCAACCGATCTGATACCATTATAACATTGCAGCTTATGTTGTGCAGACCAACGTTCATTTCGAATTGACCGAACAGTACCATAACCAAGCAAAGCTTCCTTGAGATAACTGTTTTCAACTTCAGGGGGTAAATTATAAACCCGAACCGTGGTATATGTAATTTCAGCATTTGAAACAGCAACACTGCTAACAGAACCATCTCTATGACGGAACGACACTTGCTCACCACATTTAAGTAAAATCTTATCTAGCAAAACCGGGTTCACAATTTCACAAAAAAGCAATAAAGTTCTGTATCAAAATACGCCGTATGTACCTGGTCCGATGTAATGCCAATCGTATCCACAATCCATTCGTGAATTTCCAACGAAGTTGGTTGAACATTCCTGGTGGCCTTGTTAAACTGAAAACTGAGAGTACACTTCCGCGGAAACAACCGGGAAGCCATAACAATTAATTAATGCGGCAAAAGCCGCTATACAACACAAGACACAAAACAAACGGTAAGGCGACGAAACAACGAAGAAAAGAAGACAAAGAAACGTCACACACAGAAAGTAAATAGTCACAACCCGAGGGAAACGGCGGATCGAATACACAGCACGTCCGATCGCCGTCGCGTCTCAAGCGGAACTGAAAAATGAATGCCTTCTGTGAGGTTCGAACTCACCACCCCTGGTTTACGAGACCAGTGCTCCACCACTGAGCTAAGAAGGCGGCAGCTTAGCGTTTGTGAGCTATCCCCGAATTGTTACTTCATCATACTGAATCTTGTAGCCCTCGACCAGATATCGGATTTGGCACACAGCTGCTTCTGGGGGTGTCCACATTGCCGTTTTCCAAATCTCTTGAATGTTTCGCCCTTGCGATCGACGACGAGCGTCGGCCCACCAAAAGTTTGCGGTCTGCACAATCCTGACCTCTAGCGCACAGCTTGTGGGATAGCGTGGCTCGACTGCGAAATGCGCCTTTCGGCTCCTCTCTCTGGCTGCAGTGCGCTGTTGTCCACAGTGGCGCTGGCGTTGCCCACGGGGCTTCATGTAAGGCGACTGCACGTCGCTCGGCCAACAGCGGCCTACTGCAGACCGACACTTAAGTGACACCAAATACAAATCGACATCGAGAGACAGGCCCTGTCATATGGCACTCGCGACGTGTACGCTGAAATTGAATGTAAATAATACGTCTTTTGTAGTGGGCGTCGCTCTACTGCAGTGTCACACACGACGAATAAATAGGAAAACAGTAGAACGTCTGCGTAGGGCCATGTTTTTACCTACAGCGTCACTTGGCTGAATGTGTACAAGGCCCTGTGGCATCACTCAAACACAGCCAAATTGTCACACTAGCTGTGTATCTCTAACAAAGTTGACGTATGTCCTCACCTCTGTGACGGTTAAAACGATTTCGCCCCCGGGTGGGCTCGAACCACCAACCTTTCGGTTAACAGCCGAACGCGCTAGCCGATTGCGCCACTTTTTTTTATATTATTTTATTTTATTTTCAAGCCACACGGCACCGCGAGAAAAGCAAAATGATACATCGGCCGGGAATCGAACCCGGGCCGCCCGCGTGGCAGGCGAGCATTCTACCACTGAATCACTTGCTTTTTTTTTAAATTTTCGGCCATTTTTTCCAATTGTGCCACTTTTTTTTATATATATATATAATGGAGAGTGGTCAGTTCCGTGCAGGTGTAGACAAGGCGGGCAGGGGTCGAATCCCGAGGCCTGCCCGCGATGGCTCCCCCCTCCCATCCCTGATTCACTCCTTCAAGCAGACACTTGTTATGATTCTTTGTTTCTTATTTTTTTTGTTATATTATTTTTTGTCTGCTATAGTTGTTAATCCTCTGCTCCGAGGTATATAGTGCTGACACATTTGTAAATGAACGTTTCTTCTTTGTCGTGTGTCATTTGTGTGTTTTGATCCATATCGAAATACATTCCGCTTCTATTAGATGTGTGAAATTGTCATGAATAAGCAAACAAGTAAAAGGAGACTAATGAAAAGAAATACATTGACCAGGTATAACAGAATGTATAACTTAAAAAAAAATAGAAATAAAACAGAATATATTTCTTCTTGATTTGCTTCCATCGTCCAACGTGGTCATCCTATGCCATGTTTTTCAAAAGTGATGTCCATCATGTTTCCGAATAATCTTTTACTGTCAGTGACACATTTAATTTTCCAGTATGCCAGCTCCATGTTGGTTGTAAAACTAATGAAATCGTCCTCTCCACGAAAATTAATGATATAGTTGACATAGTGCCCCAGGATCCACATTACTGTATTGTTTTTCGTGGCAGGGTAAAACTTTTTGTCGGGACGCATTAGGATATCCAGCTTCAGATTGTCTTCTGCGCTCCTGGAGAGTACGGCGATCCTCTTCTTGACCCATCGCCAATTCAGTGCATGGCCACCGCAGGTAAACCGATGGATCAGAGAATCGATGAACCCACAACAGAGACAGAGATTTGTGTCACTTAACCCAATTGCATGTAGCTTTTCATTGGTGGCAATCGTGTTATTTACCACCCTGTACCAGGTTGAAGCAACATCCGAAGAGTGTACTTTCAAGCTGACGTTGGCCCACACCGTTGTCCAGTCGGTAGTCGGATACTTCTGTTCTATTGTATTTGGGGCCGCCGACTTTTCCCACTCACGTTGCAAGTCCCGAGTTGACAGTAGTCGTCGCTGTAGAACACCCACTTCTGCATAACTAACATGAAGGAAAACTTCTCTGATGTGTTTCAATTTGTAATGGATTTTTCCGACGTCAATCGGTGGTCGCACACTCGCTGGACGCACTGTGAGGAACAAGTTTTGAGTAACAGTGCAGTGGCTGTCATGGAGTAAAGTCGTGGTCCGCTTGATGTACAAGGCCATTGCCTTCCCGGCGATGTTAACTAACTCAAGCCCACCAGTAGTTCTCAACTTGGCCAGCGTATCGGAAGACAATTTAAATATGTTTCCCTTCCAGATAAATTGATTGGCAACCTGCATGATCTTTCTGGCCTGAAGCTTGGGAATGGGAAAGAACTGTGCAACATAATACGCCTTGGAGAAGACGTAGGTATTGAGAATCCTGATTTTTTCGATAATGTTCACAGCACGCCAGCGACATTCGACAATGGTACCCTGTATCAGATGCGTCACTGACTTCCAATTGGAGGCCGCCATTTTGAGAGGGCACCTGTTCAAGGTGATTCCTAGTAGT
This sequence comes from Schistocerca piceifrons, assembly GCF_021461385.2. Taxonomy (NCBI): domain Eukaryota; kingdom Metazoa; phylum Arthropoda; class Insecta; order Orthoptera; family Acrididae; genus Schistocerca; species Schistocerca piceifrons. Next base: position 598,534,195 of record NC_060142.1, on the reverse strand, counting down.
TTGTGAGATTCCACAACATGCGCCCACGGTATAGTTAAGCTCTCGAAACCCCTGATATAGAGCACTTTACATTTCCGGTCACTTAGTTGTGCTCCAGACACTTCACAATATTGGTCGATCACCCGTTTAATACGGATCACCTCGTCGTCACTGCGTAACAGTACGGCAACATTGTCAGCGTACGCACGGACTATGAATGTGCGACCGGAGGTTGACACTCCTGACAACTGGTGATAAAGAGACCGAAGGAAGGGTTCCAGTGACAGCACAAAAAGTGACATAGAGAGTGGACTGCCCTGGGGGACACCCCGCTGAATGGATATCGGTTGCGTCAGCTGTCCATTGACTTGTATCCTCGCTGATATACCAGATATCAAATTGCGAAGGACTGTTATCACCCCTGCCTCGAGTCCTATTTTGTCCATTATGTGAAAAAGGTATCGGTGGTTCACATGATCAAAGGCTTTATGAAAGTCTAGAAAAAGCAGCGCACAATTCAGGTTGGTGACTGAGGCAATGGAGATGAGATCCCGAATTTCAGACATCGCAGACATGACGTTCCGTCCAGGCACGCAGGCCTGGTGCCGCCGGACAACTTTGTGAATGAACGGAGACATTCGGGTGTTAACAGCTCTGGCGATAGTTTTGTAGTCAAAATTGTGCAGGGTGAGCGGACGCAGATTATCAAATCGCTTACACCCTTTGCGTTTGGGAACAAGGACAATTTTACCCTCCTTCATCGCACCAGGAACAGGCGCCCCAGCAATGATTTCATTTAAAATTTCTGTAAAAGTAACACCAATTACATCCCAATACCGAAGATAAAACTCCTTGGGAAGGCCGTACAGTGCTGGGGCTTTGTGAGCTGGCGACTTAACAATAAGTTCTAAAGTCTCCTCGACACTAAACGCAGCCAGAAAGTCACGATTATCATCCTGAGTAACGGACGTGTCCATCAACTGGAGTACAGTAGCAGTCAAGCCATCATTGGTTGGGTAGTCCAAGTACAGGCCGTGATAATACCTCTGGATTGCCGTGACTATATCAGGTTGCCGAGTGAGAAGTTCCCCGTGATCAGTTACCAGTTCGTCTATAAATAAGCGTCTACGGTTCGTCTGATGCTTAATAAGATGATACATGGAAGTTGTCTCAGATTGAACAAAAGAGTTGACTTTTGACTTGATTTTTAATCCTTCTAGTTGTTTACGTTTGATACTGAGCATCTTAGCCTTGATTTGCTTTATTTGAGCCGTGTAAATATTATTGTCGCCAGATTTGTCGTAGAGCTCCCTTAAAATCGAATAGTAAAATTCGGTGGTCCTCTTTGCATCCCTTGATTGCGTATTACAGTACGAAATCAAAGTCCGACGCAACTTTGATTTAGCAAAGGACGTCCACCACTCCACTTTCGTACGGTATCTATTGACAGAGCGAAGACAAAACGTCCAAGTTCGTGTGTCAAGTACCTCGAGATCGGCGTCCTGAAGGTGGGAAATATTGAACATCCAGTGACTTCTGAAACGTTTGGTGGGTTGTCTGTCCAGTTGTATAACGGCGGCGTAGGCGCAGTGATCGCTACATGGGACGGGAATGACCTCCGAGTCAACAACATGTTCTCCGAGCTGAGAAGACACATATATTCTGTCGAGGCGGCTACTCGAGGTGGAAGTGAAGTATGTAAATTTCACAAGGGTAGGGTGAAGGAGTTCCCACGTATCCTTTAGATTCATTCGTAAAACCAGATCATGAAGCTCCTTACAATAGTTAAAATGCGGCCGCTGATCTTTTTGATGTACAACACAGTTAAAATCTCCTCCTAAAATTAAGGCAGTCGGATTTTTACGAAGCAGGTAAATTAGTTCGTCTTTAAAGAACTCGGTCCTTGCGAACCTGTGTCCACTCCCTGAGGGCGCGTATAGGTTCACGAGCGTGACGCCGAATATTTTGCAGCATATGCCACGCCCCGACTCCAGTGTTTCAACGTCTGAGACGGGGATGCCTTCACGCACGAGAATGGCTGTACCAGTGCTAAGTTCGAAGGCAACATTGGTAATACAGTGGAAGCCGGGAATGACCAGATCGGGAACAAGGAATTCCTGCAATAGAAGTATATCAGCGGCAGACTCATATACGAACTGCCTAAAGACTGCAAGTTTCAATTCAGACGTGATCCTGTTAACATTAACACTCAGGAACTTGTACGCTTGCGCCATGGAATTGACGGAGCTACTTTAAATTAACGTGATCATCGTCACCGGCAAACCAATCCATTCGTGAACCAGCTGGTGGAGAGTGGCCATCACCATCGTTCGCATCCGAGAGGGCTTGCAGTTTGTGTTTGCTGCGTGGTACATTCAAGTTCGGTTGGAATTTCTTTTTGTTCCTCCCGACGCTTGCGACTTTTTCCGCAGAAAGCGGCATCAGAGAATCGACACAGGTCTCCTGTGCAGGTTGCCCTGCTACAGCAACTTGCATTTGCGTCTCGCCGGATAGTCCTTCCGGAGACGCGCTTAGTTCTTATTTACCCACACGTTGGGATTGTTTGGAAACACTCTCCCGGTCAGGTTGTTGACAAGCAAGGCTGAGATCTCGCTCTGTGTTGACACACTCGTCAGCGTGTTTGTTGTCAGTGTCGCGCGGCTGTGATACGAGTTGTGGACCTGCGCACACCCCGTCGACGTCACTGTGGGCAACGTGCTGAGGTTCACTATCGGTTTGTTGGGGAACCGACTCGACAGACGTGGACGGTAAGCAAGAACCAACCTGGGACGTAGCACTACCGTCATCGGGCGAAGAAGTATTAACATCAACAATCGATTCTGGTGTAGCGTCTTGCGAAAGCTCAATGTCGCCTGCCGGTTGTTTGATATCAAGTGTGGCAGGTGTTACCGGTACTGAGACGCCTTCATCTGAACTACTACTGTCGCACGTTTGACGTCTCTTGGACGCTACCGCAGTGACTGGACGGGTGAGAGGGTTCTGATCCCAGCCCTTCGCAAGAGGAATAGCAGGGAACTCGTCTTCAAAAGGTTTTTCATGTACAGTCACAGGATCAGTGGAAAGGGACGGCTCATTACTTGGTAATTGGGTGCCTGTCACTAAATCAGCTAAAGTGAGGCTCTTACGTTGTTGGAAAGTAGGCTTTAAGACTGTCATTCTTTTAGGGCAATTTTGCCGTAAATGACCACTTTCGTTGCAGATAAAACACGTAGAAGCTTGCCCAGAATATGTAACCTGCACCTTATACCCACAAACAAATACATGGGATGGGATGTTGATTTTAACTTGCATCTCAACCGATCTGATGCCAGAAAAACATTGCAACTTATGTTGCCTGGACCACTTTTCAAGTCTAATGTTACGCACATCGCCATATTTCGTGAGCACATCTTTTAAGAAACAGTTGTCTACTTCAGGGGGCAGGTTGTAAATACGCACGTTAGAGATCTCGACATCAGCGTTAGTAACTTGGACAGTACTCACAGTGCCGTCGCGATGCCGGATCTCGACGCCGCCGCCATGTTTCTGCAAAAGGCGTTCCAGTAAGAGGGGATTCAGGAGCTTCACGAAAAATCAGTATAAATCCAGGTCGTAGTAGGCAGTGTGAACTTGACCAGTGGTTATGCCTATTGTATCGACGATCCATTCATGAACTTCCAGTGAACTTGGCTGAACTGATCGTGTAGCCTTGTCAAACTCGAACTGCAGGGTATTTTTCCTTGGAATCGTGGGAACCATCTTGCAAATTAACCAAAATGGGCTAACAGCATACAGCATATACTTAAAAGAATGACACGAACACACAACCACGCACAAGCACGTGAAACAGAAAGCACAAATACAACGTAAACAAAGCAAGTGACACTGAGCGCTAAGAACGTCCACACGCTGCCGCGTCTCAACCGGTAATGCCACGGAGGCCTTGACTTTCGTTCACTTCTGCACTGTTTATCAATGCCACTCGTATACTTTCTGCACGCACCTCGCAGAATGGTAGCATCTGCTTACGCCTCTTCACATGGATAACGTGCATGCACAGTGTAGCGGGGCTCATAAACGAATGACATCGCCAAGCATGACATTATACTACAAAATGCATACAAAACAGTGTTCCGCCTACACATTCAGCAAATCTCTGATGCAAGTAGAGCACTCTTTATCGGTTGTAGAACTTCCCCTTCATTCAGTGCACTGCCATCTGTTGGATGCTGCTCTTGCTAGCTCTGCTCTCCGCAGAAAAGTTAAAAAAATGAATGCATTCTGTGAGGTTCGAACTCACGACCCCTGGTTTACGAGACCAGTGCTCTGCCACTGAGCTAAGAAGGCGGCAGCTTAGCGTTTGTGAGCTATCCCCGAATCGTCACTTCATCATACTGAATCTTGCAGCCCTCGACGAGATATCGGATTTGGCACACAGCTGCTGCTGGGGGTGTCCACATTTCCGTTTTCCAAATCTCTTGACTGTTTCGCCCTTACGATCGACGACGAGCGTCGGGCCACCAAAAGTTTGCGGTCTGCACAATCCTGGCCTAGTGCACAGCTTGTGGGATAGCGTGGGTCTACTGCGAAACGCGCCTTTCGACTCCTCGGTCTGGCTACAGTGCGCTGTCGTCCACAGTGGCACTGAGGTTGCCCATGGGGCTTCATTGAAGGCGACTGCACGTCGCTCGGCCAACAGCGGCCTACTGCAGACCGACACTTAAGAGACGCCAAATGCAGATCGACATCGAGAGAGAGGCCCTGTCATATTGCACTCGCGGTGTATACGCTGAAATGAAATGCAAATAATACGTCTTTTGTAGTGGGCGTCGCTCTACTGCAGTGTCACACATGCCGAATCAATAGGAAAACAGTAGATCGTTCGCGTAGGGCCATGTTTTTACCTACAGTGTCACGTGGCTGAATGTGTATAAGGCTCTGTGGCATCACTCAAACACAGCCAAATTGTCACACAAGCCGTGTATGTCTATCAAAGTCGACACATGTCCTCACCTCGGTGCCGATTAAAACGATTTCGCCCCCGGGTGGGCTCGAACCACCAACCTTTCGGTTAACAGCCGAACGAGCTAGCCGATTGCGCCACGGAGGCCTTGACTTTCGTTCACTTCTGCTCTGTTTATCAATGCAACTCGTATACTTTCTGTAGGCATGTCGCAGAGTTGTAGCATCTGCTTACGCTTCTTCACATGGATAACGCGCATGCACATGTAGCGAGGCTCATAAACGAATGACATTGCCAAGCATGACGTTATACTACAAAATGCATCATCAGTTGTCGACATAGAATCCCCGTTTAAACGCCCACTGCCAACATTGCTTCGCATTACACGTTTAATAACATTATCAATCCGTCATTATACTGAATGCCTGATGGAGGTTTTCTGACGTTTTCTCAATACCGGAAATACTGACGAACACTATGGAAACATAGTAGACCTTGCCGTATGTTACGAATGCAATGGCTAAGAAATACATATCAGCGTCGTCACATTGTTTACGCTAATTGCCTGGACATGTCATTGCAGTACAGATAAGACTACTTCATAGGTTTCAAAAAAAATTGTTAACTGTGTTTGTTGATATTACAGCACTAAATTTCAAGTATTCGAATGACCTGCCAGTTGCCAGAAACCTGTTACACGTAAACTCGTCGATTGCGACTGCCTCTCCCATAGACAATTTTGCCTTTCTCTTTTACTTCGTATCAACATCAATAAATTGTTGTAAGAAGAAGGACTCACGCTAAAATGGTTTGACATGTATTGTTTCCGTGGTTGAGATTTTCGTTAGTAAATTATCATACAACAATCAGATTTTTTTTCCACTATTCCCGGACGTATTTCCCCATTTTTGTAGTTTTCTGTTGTATACCATCTATAGCTAGAATAATTGCTTCACACGCTTTCTTTTGGGTTTTCGGTATAAAATGATGAAAATGGAAGTAAAAAACTTCCAAATCCATTATCGCTTTTGCAGAGCGTTTATTCAGATTATGGCAACACAGTTTGACGGAACCGATCAGGAGAAAAACGCTCCACTAAAGAGATTGTGGCAGTTCGAAGTTTGTTAATTCTATTTTCATATCAATATAGATCGTTCCTAGAATGGAATAACATGACGTATATATAACCTTGTAAAATCGCGTTGACTACAGACGATAATGATAATATTATTGATGGTGTGTGGGTCGCTTTAATATTTTAAGGTATGAAAAACAAGTATTGTCAATAAATATCGAACATGTGCGCGCCTGTTAACAGCACTTGTGAAGCGACGTGCTGTGTGTAGTCTGTAACAGAGCTGCAGCCAGCAGCCGATGCGGCAACTCTGTTGCTGCAAGTGACAGTGGTCAACTATCAAGATGTTTTAAACGGACCGTAGCTCCTGGAAGAAAAGATATTGCGACATATGGCCTAGCCTCGGCCTAGGGGATGTTTCCAGAATGACATTTTCACTCTGCAGTGGATTCTGTGTTAATATGAGACTTCTGAGGATATTAAAACTGTGTTCGGGACGGAGACTTGAATTCGAGACCTAGCCAACGAAAGGCAAAGGTCCCGATATCGAGTCTTGGCACACTACACAGCTGTAATCTGCCAGGCAGTTTCGAACTGCGCGCTCTCCGCGGCAGAGGGAAAATTTCATTTTGAAACTTTACGTTCGTGTCCTCTATCACTTAAAAAGGTTATAGTTATTCTGTAAAAAAAAAAATTTCAGCTCTGCGTCGTAAGACTTCGCGCGATTTTTTCGGTGGCTTCTGCTTTCTGTTTACAATGCAATGACATGTCACAGTGCGCGTAATTTCGTCGAATCTTCACAGGCTCAGTACAGAGTAACACTTAATCCAACATGCAGCACAACTTGCGCTATGAATAGTGGCTCGGTGATATTCGTGTGTATCCTAGTGTGTGTTCTGATTCAGCCTACTGCAACGTAAATGTTAAGATTGCAATTTTAATGATTCTCTGTGTGATTTGCGTTAAGTGCTGTACCATCAAAGGGTAAAACTGACTTTTTTTGTTCAGTAGTTCTGTTACGCCTTTCAGTTTTAATAAAAATCATCTAATAGTTTTTAACTTTACGTGTGTTACTTTATTATAAGAAACTAAATTACGTCAGGTTATGCGCCCAGGTTTGTTTTAAATAAACGGAATCTGCGATAAATCCCTGGCCCCAAGCGTACTCTCTCACGTAAAGTAAGCCGAGATGGTAACTGAAGCGGAAAAATATCGTATTCTTTTATTCGACGGAACGAGTTTCAACAAATGGAAATTCAGGATGGAAATTCTCCTTGAGGAACTGGAACTATTACCATTTGTGCAAGCTAATTATCTCACAAAAGTAGAATTTGTCGATGGAGTGGAGAACACGCAGCGTGCAGCAAAGGAAGCACGATTGGCTGAAATGGCTAAACAAGATGGTAAATATAAGTCTCATCCTGTCAACGCATTGCTGGCGGTCACTTGCAATACGCGAAAGATAAGGTAACTTCTTTTGATTTATGGACCCCTCTGTGCAATACGTTCGAGAGAAAAGGAATTGCTGGTCAACTTCTGTTGAGAAAACAATTGTTAACTATGAAATTTATCTCATCAAATGATTTGCTAGTTAACCACTTTCTGAAGTCTGATAAACTGATTCGTGATTTACGTTCGACTGGAGCTACTGTCGAAGAAACGGACAAAGTGTGCCATTTGCTTTTAACGATGCCTGCGAAATACAACGTAGTGGTCACTGCAATCGAAACGCTCTGAATGAAAGACCTGACGCTGAGCTTCGTGAAAAATAGGCTACTGGATGAAGAATCGAAGCAGAAGGGAGTCGTCGGAAAAAACAAAAAAGATGAAACACCGCCTCCTACAGCTTTTCATACTCAACGGTATCAAAAAAGGGTTCTTCAGACACCAGTAAACTGGAAGTCAACAAGGAACTTCTTTCAGCTTTACTTGTCACCGTTGCGGGAAGCCTGGACACAAAAGGGCTAATTGTAGAATTAAGGTACCAAACAAGAACTCAGGAATCAGCAACTCTGTGGTAGTAGCTAATGTCAAAGAGGAAGATGGGTTTTGTCTTGCAACATCAAATGAAGATCAGTCAACGAACAACATAAATTGGTTCTTGGACTCTGGAGCAACGGAACATCTGATTAACAGTAAGATACATCTCACTAATTTAAGGAAACTGGAACATCCAATTAAAGTCAGAATAGCTGAGTCAGGCATTTTTATTGATGCTAAAGTAAAAGGAGAAATTAAAGTCACTAGTGTGGTAAAGGGTAAGGAAATTCAGATGACGATTAAAGATGTTTTATCTGTGCCTGGTCTTAATTATAATTTTCTGTCAGTTAGAAAACTAGATATGAATGTTTTTAGTATTACATTTGAAAAGGCTCTAGGTTTAATTCAAAAAGGGAAAGAAACTGTTGCCATTGCAAATAGGAATTAATTTCAGTTATATGCTCTCAATTTTTTGCAACGAAAAACCTTGTCAGCTGCTTCAACTGCAACTAATGCGAATCTGTGGCATAACAGATTAGGCCATTTGAGTTATGATAATATTAAACGCCTCCAGCCACAAGTTGATGGTACGAAAGTGGACACTTCAACAATCCCCACGGAACAATGTTCAAATTGTGTCGAAGGAAAACAATCACAGCTGCCATACCATCACAATAGGAAACGTGCCACCAGAGCTCTTCAGTTGATCCTCAGTGACTTGTGCATTCGGGAGGACGACGGTTCAATTCCGTCTCCAGCCATCCTGATTTAGGTTTTCCGTGATTTCCCTAAATCGTTTCAGGCAAATGCCGGGATGGTTCCTTTGAAAGGGCACGGTCGATATCCTTCCCCATCCTTCCCTAACCCGAGCTTGCGCTCCGTCTCTAATGACCTCGTTGTCGACGGGACGTTAAACAACACTAACCTAACCTAACCAGTGACTTGTGTGGGCCAACTGCGCCGGTATCGTTCGACGGAAAGTATGTGCTCACGTTCGTCGACGACTTTACACATTTCACAGGGGCCTATGCACTGGAATCGAAGTCAGAGGTAACTCGCTATCTGAAGATGTTTCACGCCATGGCTATAGCTCACTTGAAGATCAGCAGATTGTGCTGTGACAGTGGTCTTGAATACATGTCAAATGAATTAAAACAGTTTTTTGAAGAACAAGGGATACAGTTTGAGTTTACAGTCAGGTATACTTCTCAGCAAAGTGGTGTTTCAGAGCGACTGAACAGAACTATTACTGAGAAAGCTCGTTGTATGGTACTTCAGTGTAAATTAGATAAAATGTTCTGGTCAGAAGCTGCTCGTACTGCCGTGTACCTGCTTAATAGAGCGCCTACCGCGGCTTTGGAAGGAAGGGTGCCTGCAGCTTTGTGATATAATGACAAGCGTAATTTGAGTAAGCTGAGAGTGTTCGCATGAACTGCTTATCTACTGGTACCAAAGGAATTTAGAACAGGAAAATTTGAAGGCAAGTCCTTAAAATGCTATTTCTCTGGTTACTGTCCTAATGGCTACAGGCTCGGGTGTCCAGAGGAAGGAAAAACAGTCACAGGAAGGAACATTGTTTTCTACAAAGGAAGATTTGACTTTGAAAGTAAACCATCTGAGTACTGGATCCCAGAATGCGTACAGGAATCATCCCAGAAGGGTGATAATGAAGAAGACATCATCGAAGAAGACGCCAAACCAAGTGATGGAGGTCATGAAAGAATTCCCATAGCAGAACTGACCTGTGACGAGAGAGGAAGCTCAAAATTTATCAGAAAAAAACTGTTCGATATTCTACCAGGAAGAGGAACCCTCCTAAATGTCTGAAAGACTATACTGTTCTTGCACTCAATGCCCGATTCATTTGTGGATGATGTACCGAAAAGTTACAAGGAAATTGCAAATCGTGAAGATAAGGAATACTGGTATAAAGCTGTACAGTATGAAACTGACTCTAGAAAAGGAGAATAAGACTTGGATCTCTGTTAAATTACCACCTGGAAGTAAGACTATTGGCAGTAAGTTAGTGTTCAAATTAAAAAAGACAAGGATGGAAATATCATAAGACATAAGGCTAGACTTCTAGCAAAAGGATGTTCACAGAAAAGGGGATTTGACGACGATGAAACATAAGCAACAATGATCACTTAACACTTCCGGGCTGAGATGACGTGGTCCATACGTAAGTCTCTCCCCTGACGTTTCGCCTTCGACTGCGGAAGGCATCCTCCGAGGACAAGCGGCGAACTGCAGGGAGAGGACGAGTGAGCGCCGTATATATGTCATTCAGCGGGCGCCGCTGTCAATCACGTGACGTCGGCTGTGCTATAATCTCTGATATTTCCAACTTTCTCAATTGGAATTAATCGATTGCCACGCTGTTTCTGCAATGGTGACATCCATTTCTTATCCACCTTAATGCCTTCATCTTTTCTATTAAAATTGTTGCAGTGTTTGGCAATCTCAATGGCCTCTCTGTACATTCGCGCATAATAATGCGACGTCTTTGCTATGACGGTTGTCTCACTAAACTTTATTTCATGATCACCTTCCCGGAAAACATGTTCCTCTACAGCCGATTTATCAATATGTCCGAGGCGGCAGTTCCTTTTATGTTCACACCAGACGGGTGTTGAAGCTTCTTTTTGTTATGCCTATATATAGACATATTGATAAATTGGCTGTAGCGGAACGTGTGTTTCAGGAAGGTGATCATGAAATAAAGTTTAGTGAGACGACCGTCATAGCAAAGACGATGCATTACTATGCGCGAATGTACAGAGAGGCCATTGAGATTGCCATACACTGCAATAATTTTAATAGAAATGATGAAGGCATTAAGCTGGATAAGATATGGATGTCAACATTGCAGCAACAGCGTGACAATCGATTTATTTCAATTGAAAAAGTTGGCAATATCAGAGATTATAGCACAGCCGACGTCACATGATTGACAGCGGCGCCCGCTGGATGGCTTATACAGGGTGTTACAAAAAGGTAAGGCCAAACTTTCAGGAAACATTCCTCACACACAAATAAAGAAAAGATGTTATATGGACATGTGTCCGGAAACGCTTAATTTCCATGTTAGAGCTCATTTTAGCTTCGTCAGTATGTACTGTACTTCCTCGATTCACCGCCAGTTGACCCAATTGAAGGAAGGTAATGTTGACTTCGGTGCTTGTGTTGACATGCGACTCATTGCTCTACAGTACTAGCATCAAGCACGTCAGTACGTAGCATCAACAGGTTAGTGTTCATCACGAACGTGGATTTGCAGTCAGTGCAATGTTTACAAATGCGGAGTTGGCAGATGCCCATTTGATGTATGGTTTAGTACGGGGCAATAGCCGTGGCGCGGTACGTTTGTATCGAGACACATTTCCAGAACGAAGGTGTCCCGACAGGAAGACGTTCGCAGCAATTGATCGGCGTCTTAGGGAGCACGGAACATTCCAGCCTATGAATCGCGACTGGGGAAGACCTAGAACGACGAGGACACCTGCAATGGACGAGGCAATTCTTCGTGCAGTTGACGATAACCCTAATGTCAACGTCAGAGAAGTTGCTGCTGTACAAGGTAACGTTGACCACGTCACTGTATGGAGAGTTCTACGGGAGAACCAGTTGTTTCCGTACCATGTACAGCGTGTGCAGGCACTATCAGCAGCTGATTCGCCTCCACGGGTACACTTCTGCGAATGGTTCATCCAACAATGTGTCAATCCTCATTTCGGTGCAAATGTTCTCTTTACGGATGAGGCTTCATTCCAACGTGATCAAATTGTAAATTTTCACAATCAACATGTGTGGGCTGGCGACAATCCGCACGCAATTGTGCAATCACGTCATCAACACAGATTTTCTGTGAACGTTTGGGCAGGCATTGTTGGTGATGTCTTGACTGGGCCCCATGTTCTTCCACCTATGCTCAATGGAGCACGTTATCATGATTTCATACGGGATACTCTACCTGTACTGCTAGAACATGTGCCTTTACATGTACGACACAACATGTGGTTCATGCACGAGGGAGCTCCTGCGCATTTTAGTCGAAGTGTTCGTACGCTTCTCAACAACAGATTCAGTGACCGATGGATTGGTAGAGGCGGACCAATTCCATGGCCTCCACGCTCTCCTGACCTCAACACTCTTCACTTTCATTAATGGGGGCATTTGAAAGCTCTTGTCTACGCAACCCCGGTACGAAATGTAGAGACTCTTCGTGCTCGTATTGTGGGCAGCTGTGATACAATACGCCATTCTCCAGGGCTGCATCTGGGATTCCATGCGACGGAGGGTGTATGCATGTATCCTCGCTAACGGAGGACATTTTGAACATTTCCTGTAACCAAGTGCTAGAAGTCACGCTGGTACGTTCTGTTGCTGTGTGTTTCCATTCCATGATTAATGTGATTTGAAGAGAAGTAATAAAATGAGCTCTAACATGGAAAGTAAGCGTTTCCGGACACATTTTCTTTCTTTGTGTGTGAGGAATGTTTCCCGAAAGTTTGGCCGTACCTTTTTGTAACACCCTGTATACGGCGCTCACAAGTACTCTCGTTGCAGTTCGCCCATTGTCCTCGGAGGATACCTTCCGCAGTCGAGGGCGAAACGTCAGAGGAGAGTCTTATGTAACTACTAGAATAATGCTACTTACTGCAATCCAGCTAGGACTTGATGTCGCCAACGCTTTTCTTCATGGCCTTCTCAAGGAGGAAATATACATGATTATTCCTGAAGGAGTGGGAATTCCAGAAGAACTGAAAGACACAACAGGTTTGGTTTGCAGGTTACAGTATTCTTTATGCCGCTTAAAGCAAGCACCACTAACATGGAATCACTCTATTCATACCTTTCTTATGTCTATACGATTCGCTCAGTCAGAAGCAGATAAACGTCTTTACTATATGATTTTAAAGGAAGTTGTCATTTACATTGTGCTCTATGTTGATGACATTTTGATGGCAGGAAACAATAGAGAGGAAATGGACAGAGTGAAATTTAGGTTACAGTAAAAGTTCAAAATAAAGGAACTGGGAGAACCACAATCATACTTGGCAATCGAGATTTCTATGAACAACGGAGAAATGTAATTGAGCCAAACATCATATTTGAAGAATTTGCTACAACGATTCAACATGCAAGCTTTTAATCCGGTCAAGACGCCTATGGAAGTTCAACTCGAAATCAAAGAAGGAAAAACGATCGGTAAGCCCTGCAGAGAGTTGACTGGATGTTTGATGTGCGCAAAGACAGCAACAAGACCTGATTTGTGTGTGGTCAATTTCTTGAGCGGATCCAAAACTATCCATCGGAACAAGACTGGGAAAGCTTAAAAAGAGTTTTGAGAAATATCAAAGGATCCGTCAATATGAGACTACATTATCGAAAGGATAACCAAGAAGTTCTTCTGGCCTATGCTGATGGAGGAGGAGGAGGATATTAGTGTTTAACGTCCCGGCGACAACGAGGTCATTAGAGACGGAGCGCAAGCTCTGGTGAGGGATGGATGGGGAAGGAAATCGGCCGTGCCCTTTCAAAGGAACCACCCCGGCATTTGCCTGAAGCGATTTAGGGAAATCACGGAAAACCTAAATCAGGATGGCCGGAGACGGGATTGAACCGTCGTCCTCCCGAATGCGAGTCCAGTGTGCTAACCACTGCGCCACCTCGCTCTGTCTATGCTGATGCAAAAAGACATAGAAAAGAAGACGCAAAACCCACCTCTGGTTATCTATTAAGATTGAAACGTCCCCTTTCAACAATTATACAAGACTGTGCTTAAACTGACACACAATATTTTGTTAGCGCAACGCAATCTGACTTTCAAAATTCCCTACAAAAGAATGGCCCTGACTAACATTAAACTATACCTTTCACAAATCACTTACCTCACAAAAATCTTCGCTGCTCAAGCTACTGCAATACAGCGAGCGCCACTACTGCCAGCTAAATAAAAGATTCAAACTATGGAAGGCACTAACTACTGATAGGGATAGTTAGCAAATGAAAGATATTAATAGAGAACAAACAATGTATTTACCTTGATATCATCATATATAAATATAGCAGTTCATGACAAATTTCAAAACTCCGCCATCTCTCTCGCCACATCCACCACTGCTGGCGGCTCACCTCCAACTGCGCAACGCTATGCGCTGTTCACAGCCAGCTGCCTAACACTACAATGGCGAGTATTACAACAATGCAAAGCAGCCACAGACTGCACACAGCACAGCCAGTGATTTTCATACAGAGGTGGCGTTACCAATAAAAAAACCTAAACAGCCTACTTACAAGATGTTTTGGAATTATCGTCTGTTGGGGAACAAAGAAACAAACTAGTGTTGCTTTGTCTTCTACAGAGGCATAATATGTAGCTCTGGCGACAGCTACAGCAGAGTTACTCTGGACGTTATTCAAATTCCACTCCAGCTACCAATTCGTATATTTGAGGATAATCAGTCCTGTATACGGCTACTGAAAACATGGGAACATCGACGGTTGAGACACGTCAATGTTAAATATAATTTTGTGCGTCAACTTCACCACCGCAGGATCATCACGGCCGAGGATGTACGTTCGGAGGACCAGATTGCACAGATTTTTACTTAAGGCTTACCAGCTCCTAGATTCATTGCTTTGAGAAGCTTGTTGGGTTTATTTTAATTTGGTTTGGAAGAACTGTAATCTGATTATTGAGATTTATTACAGAAGATAACTGATATGAACTGTACGATTAAATGGAAATATATATAGATGGCTCCTTCAAGTAAATGGTGTGTATTTTAAATTTGAGAATTAATGATATTTATCGATATATTGCGTAGTTGTTAATCAGAAGGGACTTCCGAAAGACTGGATACGAACCTGCACTTAATAATCCAAGAGCTCCATTGCTTCTTCGGACGGTTAAACTTCATCAAAGCCAAATATCCGCTTGATCTGAGGTTTCCCGACTGATTATACAACGCTCCCAAAATTACGAGGCATTTTATTTGTGCGGATTAGCAGACTGCCGCAAAGCACGAGCCTGCAGAGAAGAAGAATCATCGCCTGATTTCATTCTAACAAGTAAAATTTCAGAATCATTTTGAGTGACTGAGCTATGACTGTATTTCCTATCATGAATGATTGATTGCTCGAACGAATTGAGATCTACATAATCACGTAGATAGAAGGAGAGTAAAAATTACAGTGGCGCCAGTGTGACAGGACTCTCTTGGATTGTTATATAATATATGTATTTTTTGTTTCATGAAAACCCACGAGAACGAGAGGTAACTAATCTGAAGAGAGATTCGGTGCCCATAGTAAAAGATTGCTGATGCCAAGAAACGATTTCAACTATTGGACAACACCGAGACTACAGAACAAGGCCAGAGAAATCTAATTTTTTTATCCTGTAGTAAAATAGTTTGAAATCAATGTAGAAAGAACTTTTTTCCAGATAGTAGTTAGATTGTAGAACTGTATATTGTGTGATTTTCGTATCTGGACATTGAACTTTATACCATCTGTGAAGTAATTTGAAAGTTAAGTGTGTCTACGACAGTAAATTTGAAATTGTATTTAGTGACTAGAACCTGATATTGACAGTTATTTAATGGTATTGACTAGAGTGGCATTTAAAATGTCATTGAATCAGCAACGAGAAATGCAACAGCCTTCAGCTGTTTGCACAGAAGCAGAGGCCACGGATAGCAATTCTGAGACTGTCGTGGCTAGCGGTAGCAATATAAATAATCCCGCTGGTTCAGAAAACATTCATACAACAGCTGATCAGACTGTTGAGGACACATTAGTTGTTATTATGCAACAGTTGTCTCTATTAGCCGAAGGCCAAGCGGAGGTGAAACGAGACTTATCCGTTATACAAAATGAATTCAAAAATCAACTAGCCGAAAATCAAACAGAATTACAAAATCAGTTAAGAGCAACCTTTACCGAATTAGATCAGAGATTAAATACCCAGACACAGGAAATAAAGGAACAGGCAGAAAGGACCGAACAGAATCTTATTGCTCGAATTGAGCACGTCCGCCAACAATGCCAAGAAAACAATAGTAAATTAAAAGCGGAACTAACCGAATATGTATCCGTCAAAATTGACACGATACAAAAACAAGTAGAACTGTTTCCTAAAGTAATACAATCTCAAGAGGACATACAGTGTTCCGTAGCTATGATACCAGAAATTATAGAATCCCAAGATAATCTAAAGAAGCAATTTGACGAAGTGAAGGAAAAACAGGAGACAGTGGAAGATAGAATGAATGTACTTGCGGGAAAGTTTTCAGAAATGACATTAGAGCGGCAAAATTTTCCTTCGGAAACCATAGAAGAAACTGTGAAAGTAGCTTTACAGTCAATTTCAGCGAGTTCCGAGGACAATTTTTTTAACAAAGGGTTAAAGGAAGTTCGAGAACAACTTGGCGAAGATTTCTCGCGTTGGAAAGAAAATATCGAAAGATCACTAAATCTCTCGCAGGAGGATTTAGAAACACCGAGAAGTAGGAAACAAAACTCTCAATCTGTGCGTGACATTCCGTCCACGTCAAGATCCGATGTAGACAGAACTGGAACGTCACAAGTAAGATTCGATATAACGGATAGCCACAGGGAAAAGTACGAACAGGATGATTTTTGGAATCGTAGTAGCGTTGAGGAGAAGATGATTAAACAGAGACAATTTCAGATCTTTAACCCTGACAAAAAGAATGTTCATCCTGTAGTCTTTATTCGAAGTTTCAGTGGTCTATTTCCACGATCTTGGACAGAATGGCAAAAGATTAGTTTTGTATCTGGATATATACAAGGAACAGGAGCATTGTGGGCATCCGAACAAACATCTTCTTGTAAATGTTACAAAGAATTTGAGCAGGCTTTTCTAGCAAAATATTGGTCTGCTGGAATACAAGAAAGACTTAGGCAGGAAGTATTATATCCTGAGCCTTTCTCGTTTTCTAGAGGATCTCTAAAGAGATATTTTGAGAAATACATTAATAAATCTTTGTATTGGGATGTACCGATTCCTTTGCCGGATATACTTAGAATACTCAAGTCCAGACTACCCACCAGTATAAGGAATCAGCTGTTATATATAAATGATAAGGATATAGACTCATTTATGACTACGCTTGATCATATTGATATAATTGAGGAGGACAATAAAAGGGCAAGAGAAATGTCATATCAAAGAGGAATAACAGAAGCGAATCTGAGCTGCAACTCGAATGGGAATGGCAGTAATGGTAGCAGTAACAATAATCATAACCAACTACACTCTCCAAGGAGACTTAGAAATGGACAAAATGCAAACAATAATTATTACTATAATGGAAACTTTAGTAATGGTGCAGCGAGGGGCTATTTTAGGAACAGTAGGAATTTTAATCGATATAACCCAATGTATGGCAACACAGGACAGTTCTACCAACACCAGCAGAACAACAACAATAATTACACGAATCAAGCAAGACAACATAGACAGAATTCACCACAACAACCGATAATCACTGAAGTAGCTGAAGAGATAAATACCAATCGGACCAATAATCAGTCAAACTAAACATGACCGCATCGTGCCCCGGAGGAGCGGTCAGGGGATCTGTTAGGGGCGAAACAGTAAAATTA
Organism: Schistocerca piceifrons; assembly: GCF_021461385.2. Lineage (NCBI taxonomy): Eukaryota > Metazoa > Arthropoda > Insecta > Orthoptera > Acrididae > Schistocerca > Schistocerca piceifrons. Next base: position 598,516,559 of record NC_060142.1, on the reverse strand, counting down.
CAAATGTTAAGATATAATGATGGTGAGCTGTCGACTGAAGAGTTAACAAAGGATTTAATAACGTGTCATAATGACAGATCGAGTGTTCCGGTATCGGAAGTATGTGTTGAAATAGAGGAAGTTCCAACGAATGTGATATTGGACACCGCCGCTTCCGCCAATGTCATCTCAGGCGCTCTTTTTCGGAGAATTATTAGGAAGAAGAAGGTACCAATTTTGCCAGTACAGAACTGCAAAATCATCGGAGCTGTTGGAGCACGCTCTCCCAATGTCAAAATACAAACACAATTAGAGATGAAAATGGGAAATGTAGCAGTAAAATGCACGTTCCTTGTAGTGGAGCAGTTATTAGTGGACTGTATTCTTGGTATTGGGAGTATGCAGGAGTACGATTGTCAGATAGATTTTTTGGAAGGAATAGTTAAATTTAGATTAAATGGAGAAGAGATAGCACTGGATTTAAATAGAAAGGAAACGGTGCATGAGGAATATTGTCGCGGTGCCATAATTCAATTAATTGACACTACAAACGGTCGTTGGAAGGAGCTTTCAAAGGATTTGATACAACAGGAGGACTTTAACCAAACAACAATGATAAAAGCTAGTGAATCAAATCAGCTTACCGGAGAACAAAGGCAGCAGCTTCATTATTTGTTAGAGGCATATGAAGAGATTTTTGATGAGAAACCAGGAATTATTACAGGGTGTATTTGTCACCTACAAGTGAAGCCAATTCAGACTTTCTGTTACATGCAATATCCGATCCCCTGGCGTTTAAAACAATCTGTTCAAAGGGAGATAAATAGAATGTTAGAATGGAACTTGATTGAGCCATCAACTAGTCTATATTGTTCTCCGCTCTAAGTCGTTCCAAAACCTGGAGGCAATGTAAGAAAAGTATGAAGACCAGAATTTAAAATGGGAGGAAAAGATTCGACTCGCACTTGTCAATTTAACTAAAAAGGCAATACAACGGAAATTGACATATGATAAACGGATTCACCGGAATCAGACGTTTCATCTTGGAGAAAAGGTTTTATTGAGGCGACACATCCATTCCTCGAAACTGATGAAGAACATAAAGAAATGGAATCTTATTTATACCGGACCATATGTTATTGTAAATATACCAAATCCTGGATCATACTTGTTGGCATATCCCGAATCGAAAAGGATAAAGGGATTATTCCCGCATAATGATATTAAGAAATTTAGTGAAGGATCGTAGATCTGTGATACCAAATATGGAGTAGAATTTAGTGTGGAATTTGACTATGAGTCGAATGTGTATATAAATATCAAGAAGTTTATGTTGTCTAGAGGTTAAGAGACAGTGAGACTACTCCTGTGCTAGGTTAAGAGACAGTGAGATTACTCCTGTGATAGGTTAAGAGACAGTGAGATAACTCCTGTGATAGGTTAAGAGACAGTGAGATTACTCCTGTGATAGGTTAAGAGACAGTGAGATTACTCCTGTGATAGTTTAGCACAAAATTTGTAAGGTAGGTAGAAGAATTTGTTAATTACTAGTGTTTGTAAGTGTGGACTATGAGCAGAAGCCATAGTGATATACAATGAAAGTGCATCTACATTTCATCAAGAGACGGCACTTATGTGAGAATTGCGTGTGAAACTTGAACAGTGCGGGATATGTAGGTAAATACGCTGTGTGTATGATGTGCGCTGTTCGCGCAAGAAAACAAATGAACCGTGAAATGAAGCAACAGTCGATAATGTCACTGTTGCAAACAATTGAAGAAACTCTCTGGTTGCGCGAGAGAAAATTATTATAATTTTTAGATTTTTTCATTATGCCTCCTCTACCAGGAGAATTAATTTAAGAATTTTAACTAACATTTTTAGAATAGCAGTTTGTGTGTTTCATGTTATGGACATAATTGTTGAAATATATTTCCATAAATGTTCATGAGAGGATGAAGAAGATTCTACGAGTGGATGATTTGTTAAATGAACATACGTCATCATTAATGATATTTATTTGCAAGTGGATCTATAAATCAATTAATTATAAGAATAATGAAAATTTTTCAAATTATTCCTTTTGTGGAGTCAGTGTCATATACCTATGTTTAAAATTTTTCATCAGGTGTAAACTTAAACTTTATCCATAATTTCGTAATTGAAAGCAAACCTCGGACAGATTCAATGCTCTACTTCCACCTGCACTGTAACAAAATGAAGATAAGATTAAAATTTTTTTTGAGAGGAATACATTCGATATGAGCTACAACAAAATTTAATTGCCCACAGTCTATTTGGCAATGTTTTGGACAATCAGCAGTTGTAATGCAAAACAACTTTGGTATTGAGGACTACAAAAAAAGATTCGCAATGGTCAGGACTGATGGATGTTCCAGTCTAGTACAGATGGAAGAATATAAGAATCCACTCCGATTTTGAGTTCAACGATGAAATATGGACTTCGTTGCCTTAATCCACTCTCTTCCAGGGATTTATTCAGTCAGAACCTTTTCTTATTCCACTTTAAACCTGTTTCATGTTCACGTCCATGACCATCTGTTCCTGAGATCATCTTCCTGTTTCTACGACACATTACCAGCTTCTATCCTGTACCATAAGCCATCGCCTGTCCTCCGTGCCGCCTCCACCAAACGCTGTACGTCGCCTACCCGGTGTCCGTATCCAGTGTTCCTGTTCCATCTACTTCACAACGAGATCGCCGGCTACATCGTCGAAAGAAGAATTTTGAAATTTTTTTTTTGGAGCGATATTGTAAAATTTTTTCTAGCTATGAGGCACTTTTCCTTCGATCTAATCTATGGAGCTTCTATATATTTCAAAATTACTGGATTTAGGCTTTCCTATCTTCTTTAATACCTGAGCTGGGGTCTATTCTTCCGGGTTTTCCAGGGTTTCCCTGTGAAGGCCAGTTCCCAAATGGGTAGACCTTTTTCGTAATTACACCAATCTACATCTTCCCTGGTTATGTACTCGGGATGCGGGTATACCCCGGTACATGTAAAAGCTACAGCTTAGGTATTCTCGTAAATTATTGTCTTAACATGTTACCCATACTCTCTATAGTAAAATTCTACTAATTCAAAATATTCCTCTTTTGAATAAACAACCCAACAAATTTTTTCTGTTAGCTCGCAAAGTGTATTATCATTAACTTTGCTCGCTGCGAGGGGCAATTGTAATATCTCTTCATATTCGATGAATTATTCAGATACAATTCTACCCTTGAATGACGTTTACTAATTTTCTATCTTCATACTCGCAGAATCCATGCGAAAAGTAGCTCATACAATAGCTATGCCATGAGCGCATAAGTATTCTTTGTAGTACTCTCTCTGGTGGTTGTTAGAAAAAAAGAAAGGGAGTTTCGGAGATTGTCTTCGTGCCGATTAGCCTGTGCTTGGTTTGGAAGAACTGTAATCTGATTATTGAGATTTATTACAGAAGATAACTGATATGAACTGTACGATTAAATGGAAATATATATAGATGGCTCCTTCAAGTAAATGGTGTGTATTTTAAATTTGAGAATTAATGATATTTATCGATATATTGCGTAGTTGTTAATCAGAAGGGACTTCCGAAAGACTGGATACGAACCTGCACTTAATAATCCAAGAGCTCCATTGCTTCTTCGGAAGGTTAAACTTCATCAAAGCCAAATATCCGCTTGATCTGAGGTTTCCCGACTGATTATACAACGCTCCCAAAATTACGAGGCATTTTATTTGTGCAGATTAGCAGACTGCCGCAAAGCACGAGCCTGCAGAGAAGAAGAATCATCGCCTGATTTCATTCTAACAAGTAAAATTTCAGAATCAGTTTGAGTGACTGAGCTATGACTGTATTTCCTATCATGAATGATTGATTGCTCGAACGAATTGAGATCTACATAATCACGTAGATAGAAGGAGAGGAAAAATTACACCATCAAAGAGTAAAGCAGGCGTTTTCTGTTCGGTTGCTCTGCTACGCCTTTCAGTTTAATAAAAATCATCTAATAGTTTTTAACTTTTCATGTCTTGTTTTATCGTAAGAAACTAAAGTACATCAGTAAATAACTGTTAGTTTGCTCAAATTCCGCTGGCAATATCTAGTGCCACGTACAGTACCATGGTCGAAATTGCATTAATGAATGTATGTTTATTGTTCAATTATGTTTGTGCAATATTTCCTCCCAATGAGTATTTTTGTGCGTTTCCAATGTTCCCGATTATGTTATCATGTCAAGCCTTCTTTAAAATTACAGTAACGTGTATTTGGAGATGGGGCGCAATCATACATCCTGCCCTGGCCACAGTGCTGGCTGGTTCTCAGTGGCCTTGAGCATGCCTAACGTGATCAAGATACACTCCTGGAAATGGAAAAAGAACACATTGACACCGGTGTGTCAGACCCACCATACTTGCTCCGGACACTGCGAGAGGGCTGTACAAGCAATGATCACACGCACGGCACAGCGGACACACCAGGAACCGCGGTGTTGGCCGTCGAATGGCGCTAGCTGCGCAGCATTTGTGCACCGCCGCCGTCAGTGTCAGCCAGTTTGCCGTGGCATACGGAGCTCCATCGCAGTCTTTAACACTGGTAGCATGCCGCGACAGCGTGGACGTGAACCGTATGTGCAGTTGACGGACTTTGAGCGAGGGCGTATAGTGGGCATGCGGGAGGCCGGGTGGACGTACCGCCGAATTGCTCAACACGTGGGGCGTGAGGTCTCCACAGTACATCGATGTTGTCGCCAGTGGTCGGCGGAAGGTGCACGTGCCCGTCGACCTGGGACCGGACCGCAGCGACGCACGGATGCACGCCAAGACCGTAGGATCCTACGCAGTGCCGTAGGGGACCGCACCGCCACTTCCCAGCAAATTAGGGACACTGTTGCTCCTGGGGTATCGGCGATGACCATTCGCAAGTGTCTCCATGAAGCTGGGCTACGGTCCCGCACACCGTTAGGCCGTCTTCCGCTCACGCCCCAACATCGTGCAGCCCGCCTCCAGTGGTGTCGCGACAGGCGTGAATGGAGGGACGAATGGAGACGTATCGTCTTCAGCGATGAGAGTCGCATCTGCCTTGGTGCCAATGATGGTCGTATGCGTGTTTGGCGCCGTGCAGGTGAGCGCCACAATCAGGACTGCATACGACCGAGGCACACAGGGCCAACACCCGGCATCATGGTGTGGGGAGCGATCTCCTACACTGGCCGTACACCACTGGTGATCGTCGAGGGGACACTGAATAGTGCACAGTACATCCAAACCGTCATCGAACCCATCGTTCTACCATTCCTAGACCGGCAAGGGAACTTGCTGTTCCAACAGGACAATGCACGTCCGCATGTATCCCGTGCCACCCAACGTGCTCTAGAAGGTGTAAGTCAACTACCCTGGCCAGCAAGATCTCCGGATCTGTCCCCCACTGAGCATGTTTGGGACTGGATGAAGCGTCGTCTCACGCGGTCTGCACGTCCAGCACGAACGCTGGTCCAACTGAGGCGCCAGGTGGAAATGGCATGGCAAGCCGTTCCACAGGACTACATCCAGCATCTCTACGATCGTCTCCATGGGAGAATAGCAGCCTGCATTGCTGCGAAAGGTGGATATACACTGTACTAGTGCCGACATTGTGCATGCTCTGTTGCCTGTGTCTATGTGCCTGTGGTTCTGTCAGTGTCATCATGTGATGTATCTGACCCCAGGAATGTGTCAATAAAGTTTCCCCTTCCTGGGATAATGAATTCACGGTGTTCTTATTTCAATTTCCAGGAGTGTAGATTGGTCAGTGACGCCAAACGTTGAGTGACTCTGCTCTGTTAGAAACAACTGACGTGGGCACTATCTACCGAAAAATTGTTTCCGTACAACAAAAATGAGGATGCAAGCAATCTCCAAATGTACAAGTTGTTGTAATGAAATGTTGAGGCATTAGATACATGAGTAACAGTATTCTAATCGGATTTTTCGTGAGTGAGGCCTGGAAACATATATGTACAACAATATATAAGTAAGGCAAAGCGGAGAGGGATTACGATAGTAAACATTTTCAAGCAATCAGTAGGAAAATGACTTGAAAAGCTACCAGCGTAACTGTTACGGTGTAGAGCACAGGAAATAACAGTAATATGCATTGGCTTACCTGTAATACGGTGTGGCGATCTTGAGATGAAGCCTCGTTGTGCACTCGGAATGTTATTCCATTGCAGCTGAAAAGTGCACACACAGAATTGCACGTGCGTTTCAAGCACACCGGGCGCTAGTACTATGTAGCAACAAGGTGGCGTGAGTAAAGAACAGTGTTGCCAACAAGACTCAACCGAATGTCGCTGTCCTGTAATTATTTTATGAACTTCTCTGTAAAATCAGTGCATCGTTTTGTTATTAATTTGATACTGTCTTCCGATAAGTTAAACTTGCTAGCACGGGTTTCAAAAGCATTGCCGAGTGTAGTAAAGGGATTAAGATGACTTTCTTGAAAAGACGTTCATGCTAATACCAGGCTCGTAAATTACTCTTCTATAAACTGATCGCAAAAGAAAAGTAAGCGTGACGAGCAATTTCATGGCTGTTTGGACTTCACATAACACACTTTGTACACAAGCAAAGCAAATTGTTCGGATCTTGGAGCACAGAATGGAACATTTCCGCTGCGTAACAATTTTCTCTAGTTTTACATATAGAGAAATGCAATTTCAGTTCATCGCATTGTAAAATACTATCGACTGCTGGTTGTATGGAATTCCATCGCATAGTATGTACATTACATATTTTCAATGGTGCTGTGGTGCAATTTATTATTTCGAATATTTACTGTATACTCCTAGAGTCACATTTTAAACTGGTTCTTGAAAATTTGTCAGTAGACATTCTCGGGATGGTTCACATCTATATGCACTAGTCTACCGCTTCAGTTTCTTTAGTATTTATGTGACACTTTCCTATCTATCAAGCAAACTTGTGACCATTCGTGCTGCCCTTCTCTGTAAACGTTCAACACACCTGTTAGTCCTATTTGGTACGGGTCCCACACACTTGAGCAAAATTCTAGAACCATTCGCACATGTGATTTGTAGGCCATCTCCTTTGTAGACTGACTGCACTTCCCCAGTATTCTACCAGAAGTCAGTCATGTGCTTTACCCACGACCGAGCCTATATGGTCATTGCATGTCATATCCCTACAAGGGCCCGATTCCATCTGACTGAATATTATGCAGCTTCTTTCAGACGCCCTTCCTTATAGATAATTGTATAATCTGCAAAAAAGTCTGAGGTTACTATTAATATTGTCTCCAAGGTCATTAATATACAACATGAACAGCAATGGTCCCAAAATACTTTCCTGGGGCACACCCGACGTTACTTTTACATCCGACGATGACTCTCCATTCACGTTAACATGCTCCGTCCTCCCTGCCAAAAAGTCCTCGATCCAATCACAATTTTCACTTGATATCCCACATGACCATACTTTAGACAACAAGCGTTGGCGTGGTACTGAGTCAAATGCTTTTCGGAAATCAAGAAATACTGCATCTATCTGCCTGCCTTGACCCAAAGCTTTCGTTACGTCACTTGAGAATAGTACGAGTTGTGATTCAGATGATCGATGTTTTCGGGATCCGTATTGGTTGACATGGAGGAGGTCATTCTGTTCAAGATATCTCGTGTGTTTGAGCTCAGAATACGTTCTAAGAATCTACAACAAATCGATGTCAAAGATATTAGACGGTATATTTGTGGATCACTTCTACTACCATCCTGTATACAGGTGTGACTTGGGATATTACCAGAATTTGTTCGAAGGATCTACGATATATTGTGGTTAGAAGAGGGGCTAACTCAGCCACAAATTCAGTATAGAATCTGATAAGGATTCTATCGGACCCTGGAGCTTTGTTCGATTTTAACGAATTCTGCTGTTTCTCAACGCCACTGACACAAATGCTTATTTTACTTATCTTTTCAATGCTACCAGGGTTAAATTTGGGTAATTCTCCTGGATTTTGCTGTGTAAGGCAACATTTGAAAACGGAGTTAAGCATCTCAGTTTTTTACTTGTTACCCTCAGTTTCAGTTCCCGTTTCATTCGCTAAGGACTGGACACTAACTTTGGAGACACTAACAGACTTTACGTGTGACCAGAAATTTTTTTTGCGTTTTGCGAAAGATCATTTGACAATATTCTGCTACGGTAGTCATTGAAGGCTTCACACATTGCTCTCTGACCAGCCATTTTCAAGCTGTTCATTTTCAAGCCACAGTTGCATCCCCTCTGGTCCTTCATATCTGTTCTCTTCTTTTGAGAAGTTCAGTCTGAGAGTAGCAGAGGAATTTGACCTTGCTTCAGACACTGTTTCTGGAGGAGGACACTTAATAACTATCCTGTCATTTCATGTGAAATTTGTGTTTTCCAAAAAGTTTCATTCTTCTGAGAGTGAATACGATTACTTGTAAACAAAATTAATACAGAATGGAACTTGCACAGCCAGCTATTTTAAGCAATGTTTTTATACTTCTTAACAAATTTATCAGAAAATTGCAGGAGATGCCCACGAACTATCAAGACGTCCTTTTCTTGTTGTGTCTGTATTATGACTCAGTAGTTGCTCTACATATATAAAGTTCCTGTACTGTTGCAACAATACAGCAAGTCTGTCACGTACAAAGACTGAGAGATACTCAAATGTGAAACATGGGGAACGGACAAACACGCACACGCACACACACACACAGACACAGAAATCACGACAGCAGCAGCAGACACATAAAGGAACATGCCACAGAGGCTGTCGTGAAAACAGGCACTCAACACTGAGGCATACACACACACACACACACACACACACACACACACACACACATACACCCTACCACACAAAAACTACAGGTACAGAAATGTTCCATGGAAAATAATGTGAAAGAAAGTAGTGTAATTACTACAGGTAGTGGATTTATGTAGCTTTCAAAATCATTTGTGTATCCTGTTGAACTATGAACTGTTTTAAGTGGTAATTTTTATCGTATATATGTGAGGCCCCTTTGTATCTGTTTGAACTATTATTTCATAGTCAGTATCCAAATTCATCCACAAAAACTGACAGTGTGAAGAAAGTTAAAACATTGCCACTTATGTGCTGCATAATAGCAGAAACACATGCACACAGTTATTGTTAAAGAATTTAATTGTGTACTTATGAAGGAAGGATAGGGCACTTACATGCACCTGAAATTCGGACCCAGGAATTAAAGACTGTGTACACAAAGGACTGATGATAAACACTTGTAACATTTTACAAGTGTTCAAAGATTTTTTATATTTGTATCCAGTGGTAGACTAAAACCTTGGGAAAAAGAAACTTCCTGTCTTTCCGTATAATTCATCTAAACATGCATTTTTCCATTTTGTGAAACGCTATCGATAATTTTAAAGAAAAATTGCTGGCCTATTTGTACATTGTAAGATCAGAAGAATGTTTAGTTCAGTGTGTAGCTGAATTATTAACACAGGTTTTGAACATCAAGCTGCTACAGAGCTTGATGCACTGGAGATGTACAGATATGGTAGGTACTCTAAACTTAGTTTTCGTTTACTGGGTAGGCCTATATGAAATTTCTTGCTTTTTCGGCAGACAGCTTACTCGAACTTGTGCAGCACAAAACAGAACTAACTACTACAGACAGACCGATTTATATCACTTGTGACAAAAAAAGGGACTGTAGTATCAAGTGAAAGTAAGGAAGCTAACGTTTTCGAAGAGGCATCTGCATGACATTCGGTTACAATCATGATAAACTTTGCTCTTCATCATTAAAATCAACCTTTTCAAGAACATAAACAAAACACAAACTTACCCTTGAACTTGAATAAGGAGTAAAGTTCTTCCATTGAATCTTGATAACCATTTCATCCTCGTTGTTTCATCCTCCAGAAATGTAAAGACATAAATTATTTGGGCTCTTTCGTAATTTCTTCTATATAGCGGCACAGAATGTCGAAATCGTATTTCGGCCGTAAAAAGATCATCATAGGTTGTACGAGAACACACAAATCGCCCGATTTAGTGCACACAGAATAAAGAAAAACTTTTCACGTTCAATCAAGTAATAATTACACTCAAGAACGAGCTCATTTACGATAGAAAGCGTGCAGTGCGAATGTTCCTCTGTTGCCTACGTACGACGCAACGTTGTGACGTCATGCACTACGTTCACAGGCTTTCTTTTATCTAGGAGGTGGAAGTATGAAACCAGTCTTCAGACTGATGACCACCACAGCAACCAGCAACGGTGTATTCGCGGGAATGTGTCCATCACGGAGCGTGATTTCCCTAAATCGCTACAGGTAAATGCCGGGATGGTCCCTTTCAAAGGGCACGGCCGACTTCCTTCCCCGTCCTTCCCTAATCCGATGAGACCGATGACCTCGCTGTCCGGTCTCCTTCCCCAAAACAACCAACCAACCTTCACGGAGCGCCACTATTTACACTGTAATTTATCTGTTCTCAATTTCTTTCCCAATACCTTTACCTCGCCACAGTAAACAAAACCCACTACCAATTGTAACTTAAGATGAGTGATGAGCACTCCATCTGATGTTAGTTTATAAAACGCAGTTTCTTTTCTTTCTTCCAGCGTTTATAACGAATTGATTGGATCTTTCACTGACAGATTCGGAAATATTTCCCATAGCTTTCGTGAGTTTCGGATTTTCCCGTGTTTTTTTGGATTGATTGTTGACAAAATTCACGATATCATTGTACTTACCTTTTTGATTTTGTTTAGTGACAATATCCTTATTATACGACAATGCTTGATTCATTGCATGAATGACACCTCAGTTTAATTTGGCGCTTGTATTTGATATTGTTTTCCGAAATCATGGAGTAAAGTTTAATTTTACACTTGCACAACTGTTCAGTTGTTTCTGTATTATTTTTTATGGTTGCCATAAAATAAATAATTAATTATATCACACTGCTATCGCTTAATACTAACATAATAAGATATACAGGAAGAACGAAAATATATAATCTCTCTTTTTTTTAATCTTATTTGTGTAAGTAATTCTTTTAAGAACAAGCTAAATAAATACTTTCTTACTTACATAACTGTGCTAACAGCTTTGTTTGATAGCATACGCGGGGAAACCAAATTCGCACACACTTCACAGTATGGTTCCTTGCACGCTAGCAATACAAAAATATCTGTGACAATTTTGGGTCCTCGGCATATTTTGATAAAAACTGGTGGTCAAAGTGTGGCATTTTGGAAGATTTGCTGTTTTCTTCACCACGCATTTTCATCTTCTGCCCATTCCATTCCACTATCAACATCGCCTTCCCCTTCTCCAGTTGTAATCGATCTCCCAAAGTAAAAAATCACAGGCCGTTTTTTGGTCCACATCTTTTTTCTTATCGTTCACTACTGAATTATTAATTCTCCTAGGATGGACCCCTTCGATAGTCAAGTGTCACATAACCATATATTTAAGTGTATTTTTTAGCACCACTTTGTCTACCACATCTGAACCTGGAGTATACCATACGAAATGAAAGTACCTGCTATACATGAATCTACAGTGTTACCATGTTGCCATTCTTTGCCTTCTATATCTCACCGGTAATTATCACAGAATGAAACTTTGCTACGAACATTTGTATTTCTAGTATGCAAGGAATCGTGATGTCAGGTGTCCAGTTTTCCTTCATCTCCTCTGTGTGTTCTTTCCACATGCATCTAATCTGCAGGACAGGGAGTCATTGTAAAGGATTTAATGATGAGTGATTTTACGCAATCTTCTGATTATGTGACATTAAATAGAGCCGTAACCTACAGGACGCAGCCAGTATATATCGCTTTGACGAACACTGCATATTCATCGATTTGACGCCACTGCCAAGCAGTCGACAAGGACCAGATGGTGGTAGTCACGTGGCACCGAGTTGGCTGTTGCCTGGCATGTCGGTCTGCGCCTGTTGTCCTGTCCTGTTACGAGTTCCCGACGTATCTGCTGGAAGCTGGTGATCTCGTGGAGAGCGCTGGCTGCACGTTTTGCGACCTGGAACAGGGTGCAACACGCAGAAATCACACATACATGCCGAAAGGACTCTCAACTAATTACAGTTGACTGATTAATGGTGCATTACACGCAGGCAGTAAACTCGGGTTAAAATCAGATCAGGAGATCACGCCTGACGTTGTATCTATGACATACACAGAATTACCACGAGCGCTACCTACGAGTAGAGCGCCACACTTGAAGCGATTGCAGCATTTCAGTTAGATTAGATTACATTAGATTAGATTAGTACTTTTTCCATAGATCATGAATACGACACTACGTAATGATGTGGAACATGTTAATAAAAGGTGTCAATACAAGATATTACATTACACAAAATATTACATGAAACTCAATATATTTTTTTGGGGTGGGGGGGGGGGGGGGGGGGAATTACCGACTTACTATATCCAAAAATTCATTTAATGAGTAGAAGGAATTGCCATTAAGAAATTCTTTTAATTTCCTTTTAAATGTTATATGGCTATATGTCAGACTTTGATGCTATTAGGTAAGTGATCAAAGACTCTTGTGGTAGCATAATTTACTCCCTTCTGAGCCAAATTTAGATTTAGCCTTGAGTATTCAACATCATCCTTTCTCCTAGTGTTGTAGCCATGTACGGTGCTATTACTTTTGAATTCGTTCGGATTGTTAGTAACAAATTTCATAAGTGAATATATATATATTGTGAGGCTACAGTGAAGATCTCTAGCTCTTTAAATAAGTATCTACAGGATGATCTTGGATGAGCTCCAGCAATTATTTTGATTACACGCTTTTGTGCACTGAACACTCTTTTACTCAATGATGAGTTACCCCAGAATATGATGCCATACGGAAGCAGAGAATGAAAATAGGCGTGGTAAGCTAATTTAGTGAGATGTATATCACCAAAATTTGCAATGACCCTAATAGCATAAGTAGCTGAACTCAAACGTTTCAGCAGATCCTCAGTGTGTTTTTTCCAGTTCAACCCCTCATCAACGACTACACCTAGAAATTTTGAATATTCTACCTTAGCTACCAATTTCTGATCGAAGTCTATATTTACTGTGTGGAACTGTATATACTGTGTTTTGTCGAAGTTTAATGAGAGCCCATTTGCAGATAACCATTTAATGATTTTCTGAAAAACATCGTTTACAATTTCACCAGTTAATTCTTGTCTGTTGGGTGTGATAACTATACTTGTATCATCGGCAATAAGTACCAGCTTTGTATCTTAGTGAACATAGAATGGCAAGTCATTAATATATATTAAGAACAGCAGAGGACCCAAGACCGAAACTTGTGGCACCCCATTCTTGATTGTTCCCCAGTTTGAGAAATCACCAGTTTTTTGCGTATTATGTGAACTGCTTATTTCAACTTTCTGCACTCTTCCAGTTAGGTATGATTTAAACCATTTGGGCACTGTCCCATTCATACCACAAGTCAAGAACCCCTAGGGACGCATTAGAGACGTCTGTCGAACAATAGAGCGAAAATCCATCATGCCACGAAAGGCACTCGCGGCCAGTGACAGCGCCTGCATCGTCACATCACGTGTAGGAGCCTTGTCAACAAGGGAAGTTGCCCGACGTATGCACCGGAGTCTAAGTTATTTGGTGCGGTCACGGAATAGGTTCCAGTTGGCAGGCGGTGTTGGGAATTTACACCACAAAAGACCATCAACGTACGACAGGTGCACAGGATGGTTAATATCTACGACTTTATAGAGTCGAAGGAACCGTGGGTTGGGTGCTCCAGAACTGAATTTGGTGTTTGGAGAGGCTACAGGTAATAACCTATAGCATCAAGCTGTAAGGAGACAATTACATGACGCGAATTACGATCTTGACGACCATTCTGAGCACCACGTCGTACACAACAACACAAAGGACTCCGTTATAGATGGGCAAGAACCATGCTAAAAGGACGCCACAGGATGGGCGTCGGATTTACACTACTGGCCATTAAAATTGCTACACCAATAAGAAATGCAGATAATATACGGGTGTTCATTGGACAAATATATTATACTAGACCTGACATGTGATTACATTGTTGTGCAATTTGGGTGCATAGATCCCGAGAAATCAGTACCCAGAACAGCCACCTCTGGCCGTAATAACGGCCTTGATACGCCTACGCATTGAGTCAGAAAGAGCTTGGATGGCGTGTACACGTACAGCTGCCCGTGCAGCTTCAACACGATACCACAGCTCATTAAGAGTAGTGACTAGCATATTGTGACGAGACAGTTGCTCGGCCACCATTGACCAGACGTTTCCAGTTGGTGAGAGATCTCGAGAATGTGCTGGCCAGGGCAGCAGTCGAACATTTTCTGTATCCAGAAATGTCCGTACAGGACCTGCAACATGCGGTCGTCCATTATCCTGCTAAAATGTAGGGTTTCGCAGGAATCGAATGAAGGGAAGAGCCACGGGTCGTAACACATCTGAAATGTAACGTCCACTGTTCAAAGGGCCGTCAATGCGAACAAGAGGTGACCGAGACGTGTAACCAATGGCACCCCATATCATCACGCCGGGTGATACGCCAGTATGGCGATGACGAATACACGCTTCCAATGTGCGTTCACCGCGACGTCGCCAAACACGGATGCGACCATCATGATACTGTAAACAGAACCTGGATTCATCTCAAAAAATGACGTTTTGCCATTCGTGCACCCAGGTTCGTCGTTGAGTAGACCATCGCAGGCGCTCCTGTCTGTGATGCAGCGTCAAGGGTAACCACAGCCACGATCTCCGAGCTGATAGTCCACGCTGCTGCAAATGTAGTCGAACTGTTCGTGCATATGGTTGTTGTCTTGCAAACGTCCCCAGCCGTTGACTCAGGGATCGAGACGTGGCTGCACGATCCGTTACAGCCATGCGGATAAGATGCCTGTCAGCTCCACTGCTAGTAATACGAGGCCGTTGGGATCCAGCACGGCGTTCCGTATTACCCTCCTGAACCCACCGATTCCATATTGTCAACAGTCATTGGATCTCGACCAAAGCGAGCAGCAATGTCGCGATACGATAACACGCAATGGCGATAGGCTACAATCCGACCTAGATCAAAGTGGGAAACGCGATGGTACGCATTTCTCCTGCTTACACGAGGCATCACAACAATGTTTCACCAGGCAACGCCGGTCAACTGCTGTTTGTGTATGAGAAATCGGTTGGAAACTTTCCTCATGTCAGCATGTTGTAGGTGTCAGCATCTTCTTCTTGTCGGTTAAATTTCGCGTCTGTATCACGTCATCTTCGTGGTGTAGCAATTTTAATGGCCAGTAGTGTAGTTTACGGATGGAACGCGGGCCTGTTTGCACCCTGATAATTGCAGATAACATGTTTGGACATAAAACGGGAGTAGCAAACGCCTTCAACACTGTGTCCCGTACGTTCAACAAGGTGGTGGTGGAATGATGTTTCCCGGTAGGACTGCAAGTATCTGCTGTGTAGTATACAACGCTCCCACAGCGTAACCTCACCGACGAAAGATATACTGAGATGCGATGCCATAAGCAGTAGGATAAGTTTTGCATCCTTCGCTATCAGAACTGGCCACTGTACACCTCGAGTGGTTGTTGAGGGCAGTCTCACTGACCCACGGCATAGGGACGAGAGTGTGCAAGCAACATTGCGGCTGTATCGCCACATTCTGGTGACGTTTCACCTTGATGTTATCTCGCGTGCTCATCGCTATTCTCGTGAACACATTCCTTCAGGGACATCGTAATGGAGTGACCCTCTAGATCCCATGACATGAACCAAATCGAACAGTTGTGGGATCGACTGAAACGGGATGTTTTTGGACTTCGACAATCACGTGCATTCTGCGCGAATTACGCAGAATCACCACTGGGGGCGGGACAACTTGTACCAGGCCTGGCTGGCTTGATGATCTGATCGATGGTACGCCAAGACGAATTCAAGCCTACATCCGAGCAAGGGGACGTCCCACCACTCACTGACGTTGGTGAGAAGTGCTGAGAAAAACCCACCGTGGGACACAGACGATTTTGTTGATAAATGTATATAAGCATGCTTCAGAGCCAGTTTGTATGCTCAGTGATACGACTTTCAAAATAAAGGGATGAGCAAAACTTTTCTATCTTTGAAAAAAATAGCAGGACCTTAATTATTCTCGACAAATAATGCTTTGTCAGCCCAGTACTGCAGAAATACACTGCTTGTCCTCTGTTACTGAATGTATAAATAACAGGCTTATTTTACTAAAAATACAATAAAACAGGTCAAAACACACGAGCTTACTACACTACAGATCTACACAAGCAGCAGCAGATGATACTGAAAAATGTAATGCAACTGCTGTTGCAATTACACTGACTATAAACTTTCAGCACTACATTTCTAGTTGTGAATAAGTTGAGTTTTGTCACACAGACGTGCAAATCCACTAATGATATGGTATTTTATGTCAGCAATCACGTATCTCAGTTCAGATATACTGTTACATGTCAAGTAAGGCTTTTTTCTTGGCTCCTTTGAGTGATAAAGTTTGTCATACAAGGAACGCAAGATAGGTACTGTTAGCTGAGGAAAGATTTCTTTTACCAGTACCTCTCAGATTCTTTGCAAGGCATCGACAAGCCCACCGTAGGATGTTATGACTTTGAATGAGCTCTGTGCAACCTTTGGTCTAGTGCGCGAAGATCCCTGAAATCGCCCGTTCCATATTGCAGGCAAGGAATCTGTTCTACGTGGCGTTAGCAATGAATTGAATCTCATCGTCTTGGTGAAATACATTAAATAATCTGTTGTTCCTCCCTATAAGAGCAAAGTCTCTATCAGGTGGTAGGGAACTGTGCCTTCTCACGAGGAACGTCTGGTTCAAAGTGGTGAAATATTCACAGATTACCCGATTTTGGGAAACGGAAGTCATCCATAAGTTGCAGTTCTGCCCCATGCAACAGTCAACCAAGATTGTCAGATTCCAAGCCTCATTGAGCGGAGTGAAACATTTAAAGACGATCGTCACAATTCATGAAGATATCTCAGCTGGGCTCTTACACTGAGAACACTGAAATCAGTTACCACCACTATTATGTGTTGCCAGGTTGTAACAAGGTTACTGCCGGCCGGAGTGGCCGTGCGGTTCTAGGCGCTACAGTCTGGAGCCGAGTGACCACTACGGTCGCAGGTTCGAATCCTGCCTCGGGCATGGATGTATGTGATGTCCTTAGGCTAGTTAGGTTTAATTAGTTCTAAGTTCTAGGCGACTGATGACCTCAGACGTTAAGTCGCATAGTACTCAGAGCCATTTTTTGAACAAGGTTACTGCTATTGACAAAACACAGAATAATGTTCCGACTGTGGACAGGAACACTTTTAGCATCGATTAGTACCTTTCCTGTTTTGGAGGCGATTCAGTATGTTTCTTCGCTAAGTTTCTGTCATAATCCGGGTTTCAATCAAGCGAACCGGAATGTTTCCCTCTTTTGTCTTCGAGGGACGAGTTGCTGGTCCATTTGTCGGCCAAAATTTACACGTTGCGAGGTGTAATACGGGAAAAATTACACAGTGTCTTTTCACAAACGCTTAGCTTATCGATATCCGTAGGCGTTCGCAAGATAGTGCAAGATGGGGCACCTTTCCCCTTCTGCGACATAAGTAAACTGCAGAATTTGAACGGCAGGGAGCAATAGTCAGTACTATGGCTTTAGCAATAGCTATAAAGGATGTCTCAAGAGTAATGGCTAATATTCAATGATATAACAGGAACGAGAATTCGAAGCAAAAAATTTAGCAAACATGGGATCTAAAATGAATTACTTAAGAGCTATGAGCACTTCTTCATCTTCGATATCGGGTAACAAGCTTATTTATTGCAAGCTTTTTGGTTTCCATAATTTGAAAGGTGACAGTATGGACCAAAAAAAGGAAAACATGTCCAGTAAACATGGGCTTAAGAGCTGCGAAAACTTGTTCATCTTCGCTACAGTGAAACACATCTCTTCTACGGAACACGTGTTCATAGCTCTTAAGGTATTTTAGAGCCCATGTTTCTTTGCTTCGAATGACCTTACCTGTTATATCTCTGAATATGGAGTGTTCTTCCTGGGAAACCCTGTGTAATTTGGATTTGTTTGGTTGCCACACTGTTTACGGGACATTATTGCCGATTGCTTGGTGCGGCGGCGCTTACGATACTGTCCTTCACAGAACAGAGTTGAAAGAAGCCCCCCAATCTTATCTTCGTTACTTCCACACAGAGCACTTATTGAGATGCAAAAAACGACCGACCTAACAACCTGCCGTATGGATTCGGCAATGATTCCCAGA
Organism: Schistocerca piceifrons; assembly: GCF_021461385.2. NCBI lineage: Eukaryota > Metazoa > Arthropoda > Insecta > Orthoptera > Acrididae > Schistocerca > Schistocerca piceifrons. Next base: position 598,498,195 of record NC_060142.1, on the reverse strand, counting down.
CATAAACGTGGCTTCAGTGTATCTACCGGACATCCTTTCCTAATTCCTCCACAAACGCTCCCTCCCCTTGTTACATAACGTAATTTCAATAGTAGTTTACCATTTCCCTGTGGACAAAGAAGACACATGGCGGCTTTCTGATATGGCAGAGCTATTGCAGTAGACTGGGGGTGTTCAACCCCCGTCCCGCGGACAGCATGCGGGCCAAAGCAAGTATCAATACGGTCCAAGAAGTGAGCATGCATCAGACGATCGGCAATAAAATAAAATAAAATAAAAAATCCATAAAATTCGGTTTTCGTCACGCTATAATTGAACCCCCGCAATCTCGTTCTTATAACCGACCAGTCCGTCAGAAGCGCTGCTATGTTCCTTAAGGCTACTTCAGTTGCAACTGCGAAACTAGAGATTTAAAGATGCATAATGTAATAATGAAAATAATTTATGGAAATACAAGGAAGTTCTATGTTATATCTGAACAGCTATAGGACTGAATCAGCGTTAATGCTAGGAATTCCTCAGAAGTTTGTGTGCTGAGTACGGTGATACCGCTAATTTTACAGTAGTAAGGTGGCGCATTCAAGACCAGATACATTATTAAAAAGATTTTATAGCATAATTAATTAAATCAAATCGTTCATAATATCGAAAGTAAAATCTGTGCCAGAACTTGAGAATGTCAACTGGGTGGCAGATGTAGCATTTTTGGTAAACTTCACTGCTCATTTGCATGACAGGCGTCTTCATGGTAGAAAACTATTTTCAGTACATTGTTTCAAACAATAAATGGGTCCCAGATGAGACTGAAATTATGGCAAGTACTAGTAAATGCAAATATTCTCTTGTAATTCAAACACGTTGGCCAAACGTAAGACTAAAAAAAAAATAATGGCTCTGAGCACTATGGGACTTAACATCTGAGGTCATCAGCCCCAAGAACTTAGAACTACTTAAACCTGAGTAATCTAAGGACATCAACCACATCCATGCCCGAGGCAGGATTCCAACCTGCGACCGTAGCGGTCGCGCGGTTCCAGACTGAAGCGCCTAGAACCGCTCAGCCACACCGGCCGGCCGCAATACTAAAGTCGGGATGATTTGATGCAAGAATTTGAAAATCGATTTCAAGATTTTCGAAAAAAGTAGCACAATTATTGTATTTATGCGACATTACGAACAGTATAGATACACTGCCAGAAGATTTTCAGATGGAACGCATAGAATCGCAGCCTGACATCCCACTAAAAGAAAAGTTTCATCGTGTATCTTTGTTGGACTTTTACGAATCATACCTGCCCAGAACAAATATCCCTTGCTGCACAGCCATGTGTGATTTATACATCATCTTTGTTTGGAGGAACATACGTCTGTGAACAGCTATTTGCAATACTGAAGCACAAAAAAAGTAAAAATAGAACCAAAATCTCAGATAAACCTAATGAAAAGATGCTGTGAACTACAACCACGTCGATCGATCCTGACGTTGATATGTTACTTTCTCAAATTCAGAGTAAAATGTCGCAAAATTCTATAATTAGTAATTGCTTGTATATAAAATTATTAATGCAATCTCATATATTAAATGTAAAATTAATTCCATCTTGCTGTTTTGGAATAAAGAATCAAAAATTAATAAAAATTAAAATTTCTAAATTGCTAGATAAACATTTAAACAAAATATGTTAATAGGTCCTCGATATATCAATAAAATGTATCGATATATAGACGGAAGAATTATAGAAGTACCTGCTTATAAAAATATCGGCTGCACATTGTATATATACTGCCTGCCGATTGTAGAGCTGTATATTTTAAGTGTTATTGTTGTTGTTGTGGTCTTCAACCCTGAGGCTGGTTTGATGCAGCTCCCCATGCTACTCTACCCTGTGCAAGCTTCATCTCCCAGTACTTACTGCAACCTACATCCTTCTGAATCTGCTTAGTGTATTCATCTCTTGGTCTCCCTCTACGATTTTTAACCTCCACGATACCCTCCAATGTTAAATTTGTGATCCCTTGATGCCTCAGAACATGTCCTACCAACTGGTCCCTTCTTCTTGTTAAGTTGTGCCACAAACTCCTCCCCAATTCTATTCAATACCTCCTCAATAGTTATGTGATCTACCCATCTAATCTTCAGCATTCTTCTGTAGCACCACATTTAGAATACTTCTATTCTCTTCTTGTCCAAACTATTTATCGTCCATGTTTCACTTCCATACATGGCTACACTCCATACAAATGCTTTCAGAAACGACTTCCTGACACTTAAATCTATACTCGATGTTAACAAACTTCTCTTCTTCAGAAACGCTTTCCTTGCCATTGCCAGTCTACATTTTATATCCTCTCTACTTCGACCATCATCAGTTATTTTGCTCCCCAAATAGCAAAACTCCCTTACTACTTTAAGTGTCTCATTTCCTAATCTAATTCCCTCAGCATCGCCCGACTTAATTCGGCTACATTCCATTATCCTCGTTTTGCTTTTGTTGATGTTCATCTTATGTCCTCCTTTCCAGACACTGTCCATTCCGTTCAACTGCTCTTCCAAGTCCTTTGCTGTCTCTGACAGAATTACAATGTCATCGGCGAACCTCAAAGTTCTTCTTTCTTCTCCATGGATTTTAATTCTTACTCCAGAATTTTCTTTTGTTTCCTTTAGTGCTTGCTCAATATACAGTTTGAATGACATTGGGGAGAGGCTACAACCCTGTCTCACTCCCTTCCCAACCACTGCTTCCCTTTCATGTCCATCGACTCTTGTAACTGCCATCTGTTTTCTGTATAAATTGTAAATAGCCTTACGCTCCCTGTATTTTACCCCTGCCACCTTCAGAATTTTAAAGAGAGTATTCCAGTCAACATTGTCAAAAGCTTTCTCTAAGTCTACAAATGCTAAAAACGTAGGTTTGCCTTTCCTTAATCTATTTTCTAAGATAAGTCGTAGGGTCAGTATTGCTTCGCGTGTTCCAACATTTCTGCGGAATCCGAACTGATCTTCGCCGAGGTCGGCTTCTACCAGTTTTTCCATTCGTCTGTAAAGAATATGCGTTAGTATTTTGCAGTTGTGACTTATCAAACTGATAGTTCGGTAATTTTCACATCTGTCAGCACCTGCTTTCTTTGGGATTGGAATTCTTATATTTTTCTTGAAGTCTGAGGGTATTTCGCCTGTCTCATACATCTTGCTCACCAGATGGTAGAGTTTTGTCATAACGGTCTCTCCGAAGGCCGTCAGTAGTTCTAATGTAATGTTGTCTACTCCCGGGGCCTTGCTTCGAGTCAGGTCTTTCAGTGCTATATTTTAAGTATTGATTTATTATTAGATATTCTTTACGCCAACAAGCTACCAGCAAGCCTATACCCATTAAAGCAAGAATTGAAAGGAAAACAATGCAAGCGCACACTTGGCAGCAACCACTTTGTTAACAATGGTAAGTGCATGTAAGTAAAAGGCGTTTGTTGGGTCCGTCATTAGGTTTCGTCACATACCAGATTTGTCCGGAACACTTCATATCGACTTCCCTATCTTTTCATTTCTGCCAACGCCAGTGATCTAGTAGTTGCAGAGTCAACTCTGTGTACTGAAGCTAAACGTTGGAGTTTCTGTTGGTAGCGTCGAGGGCCGATTACGTCAGCATTTCCACCCACACGTCTCCACGCGGCGCAAAGACCAATCTTGTCATTTAGATTTTTGTTCATCATTTTCAGCAACTGTTTTTGAAGAATGCCGATGTGAAGAAATAGCACGCAAGTTGCGTTTTTACGCAACTGGTGTACTATTTCTTCACATAAGAAATATTGTTATTCCATTCATACCGCGACCACCCAGTGCAATCGGACTTCTTTCTTTCGTGCCACATATACCTGCTTCACAAAGTCGAAAGATAAAGACTGGGCGTGTTGAAAGCTCAAAAAGTAGTAAGCCTCCTTCACACAGTGAAAGTAAAATTATATTCTACTACAACTTCAAAAGAACAACTTCAAATATTTACCCAAAAAACAATATAAATATGGAGGCTTCAAAAGAAGAGCAAATTGGGACAGCGCGTTTCCTGCGTTTCCAGGATGAGAGCCGTTAACGGAAATAATAGAAGAATGGCACTCAAGTGCACGCAGAGCACTGCACGTCTGCTGCAAAAGTTAATGCGTAACTCAAGCGATTCAAGGAAAGAAGGATGTTGGTGGCTGATGAAGCACGACCTCGAACGCCGCGCCTCATTATTGATGCTATTGTCCAGCAGATGGATGCCACCACTACTAAAGACCGGCGCGTTACGGTGTCAGCCACTGCCTCGGAGGCCGAACTGCGCGTCAGAATGACGACGGACATTCGGTGCTCCCCGTCCACGTGTGCCATTCTTCGACGAAGATCCGTCCCCCGCGCTCCTTCCGCTGCAGGGAAACGCAATGCAGCACTTCGCTCTTCTTTTGAAGCCTCAATTCCTCTGTTTCCAGCACTATCGAGTGCAGTGCACGGTCGACGTGTGTGCGTGCTCGCTCTGTTGTCACGTAGGTGTGTGCTCATGTCCTTCTAGCGGCGTGTTTGGAGACTCGGCGTTCTTGTAAGGCCCACACCTTCTTCCGCAGCCAGAGGAATTACGATCCCTTCAGCGTCTTTCACTTTACAGCCGCCGGCTCGTTTCTTCTTCAATGGCCCGAACACAATGTCCAAAATATGTTCTCTTCAGCAGTTGGGATCTTACCCAATTTCGTGGGGTGCAACCCGGGGCAACATGCAGTCACTGTGTTGGGAATCCCGCAGCCCAGCTGGAATGGCTGCTCGATAAACTGGGGAGACGACGACCGCTTTGGTTCAGTCCCAGGCTGTAAGATGTCGAATACGGCGACCAATTCCGGAGTGTTTTCGGGAGGTCGAATACTGACCTCAGTTTACACTTTACCAAAAGAATACAAAAATGTTGCTTTTAAAACACATTTTGCGCAAAACTTTTACTGCACTAGCCAACATTAAATAATAGCAAGCATAAAACTAATGCAAAAAATTCATTTACATGGTGTCATGGGGAGTCTAGCAAGGAATCAAATTATTCTAGATGCCATCACAGATCAGTACGTGTTTCATAAAGTTTATTCCCTGTTTCTCCACTTTGAAGAGAGTTAATGTCGTATTTTTTGCTGGTTACTTTTGTTGCTAGCCAACAGTCATTCCGATTTTTTATATGTTTTGAATTTTTAAATTCCAGTGATAACATTATAGGAATGATCTAATTATTCTTTGTGGGTAGCTCGCTGGATGCTCAGGTTTTAATCATAAGAAAGATCTAATTTCAAATCATTGCACTAATATATACTACTGAAATGTTCGTTGCCATTTAAATGTCAAGTAATCCTCGTTGAGGATGTTTAAGTACAATAAGTTTTGAGACAATCCAGAGAAATTCAATTCATGGGGCGCAATACGTTCTCAAACTCACCGAGTCATTCCTAAAAAAAGTGACAGTTTTGGTATCTTTCACCTTCTTGGATAAATTTCTACGGAGGCCCATACCGATATCTAAAGGCAAATGATATACGAGAGAACAATGGTAACGAGACACACATTGGCCATGTGATTGGAAATCTGCGATATTTAGGCTTAACTGCGAATGAAAACCACGTGAAGAATCTGAATTATGTTCAAAACATTAATGTTTCAATTAAGTGTTACAGTACTATATTGGAGCCTTGGAAATAGTTAGGATATACCTTCCGGGCTACGCAAATTACGAGAAACGTCTTATCATTATGAGTACCTGTTACAGCTTCGTTCCACTCACTCCATCAAGTAACTATTTTACAGAAAGAGGGTCACTTCTCTTGATTTATTAGGGCATCAGATATAACCCACTGCCTTGCGTTTATCGTCCTTCCACTCACATATCTTGACTCTACGTCTGCTTTCCTTTACTGAAGCGCTTTTGCATTCCCCTTGTTGCACAACATTCGACAGTAGTACCAAAACTAAAACAATTGAACCAGCAGTTGCAGGGCGTAAGATGCAACTCTATTTCAAGTCTAACTCACTTCCAACAAAAATATTGGTTACAACTTCGTTGCCGGCCGCTGTGGCCGAGCGGTTCTAGGCGCTTCATTCCGGAACCACGCGGCTGCTACAGTGGCAGGTTCGAATCCTGCCTCGGGCATGGGTGTGTGTGGTGTACTTAGGTTAGTTAGGTTTAAGTAGTTCTACGTTCTAGGGGACTGATGACCTCAGATGTTAAGTCCCATAGTGCTTAGAGCCATTTGAAACATTTTTGAACATCTTGGTTCATGCGTACGATTCAATAATAAAAAGTCTATTATGACACGTACAGATTGTTTTTTTTTTTTTTAATAAACTGAACGTTTCGCCGCCGTTTACAAAGGATATGAGCATCCACAGCTAGAGAGAAAGACGTTAAGCTCAATGATGTCTGGCGCTATTCCCCGATGTGGGACGGTAGCGCTGTTGTACGACTGTTACCTGCAACAGCCAACAGTGCTCGAAATTAAAAAATTAAAAAAATTGTCGTCACACTGGGTCCGGATATAACTCTCTAGCCAGTCTCTGAAGTAAGTAGCGAGCTACTACGTGAAGTGAAACGACGCCACGACCGCCTCTGCGCCGCGCGGGATTAGCCGAGCGGTCTCGGGCGCTGCAGTCGTGGACTGTGCGGCTGGTCCCGGCGGAGGTTCGTGTCCTCCCTCGGGCATGGGTGTATGTGTTTGTCCTTACAATAATTTAGGTTAAGTAGTGTGTAAGCTTAGGGACTGATGACCTTAGCAGTTAAGTCCTATAAGCTTTCACACACATTTGAATATTTGACAGCCTCTTCAGTTTGAGGTAAAATTTACCGAGTGTCAAAAAAATACACGTTTTTATGGATTAATAGTCTGAGCAACGTTGACAACTAAAGCCTTTTCGACTGTTATGCACAGTCTGGAAGTACCCAATAAGTGTACAGAAAGAGGCTGATTTGAACTAACAGTCTCACTTATAGTCGAAAGTTCACGTTGACTCTCCCTCCACCCTCTCCGTTTCGTAAGTAATTGCAACACAAATTAGGTCCTAACATGTATGCACTATTTAATGAAGTTTTATGATCTGTACTTATAATTTTAAAAAGATATATAAATGTGAGAGTAAAAACGTTCTATTACCTAATCCTCGTTGTGAATTCCAGTAATATTTTCATTTTCGTTATTACTGCAGACAATGCGACTAACCCACAAATGGTATTTGCTTTTATTCTATCTAGGTTTCTATCTATAATTATCTAACAGCCAGTGAGTAAATAGCTGCTATGTCTCCCGAACAAGACACAGCCAGGGCAAAAGCACCACAGGCGCAAAGATGCGAGTTGGTGTCAGTGGTATGGAATCGCCACTTGCGCGAGTTTCACCTGCGCCACGGGCGGCGCTGATGATGAAGATATCGAATTCGCCTCGGCCTGTTGCCGGCCGAGTACAGTCCGCCAGTGTCGTCGACGAAGGACAGAATCCTACTCGGAAGCCAGAAGAGCAGCTCTCGTCCACTTCGTTATAGATCATCGTCCAGGTCTGACTTAGACAGGGAACGTCGTTTAAGTGAACTCTAGAAGTGAACAGGCAGTTGTAAGCTGCATTTCCTATGCACTGTGAAGTTTACATACGATTATTTGCACTTAGCCATTGAGGGCTTGTTTTGTGTTACATTAAAAGCCGTGTTGCAAATTTCGTTATTCAACTAGTCACAAAGATAAGTAAACCTTTTAACTCATTTGTGTGACTTTGTTACTAATTTATTGGAGTGTTGTAGAACCTTTGTTCGCCTATGCGGTTACCTTACCCTGGGGCACAGCTGTGTAATTGTGGCAGGGAGAAACCGTCTTAGCGGTGTACTGGACCAGAAGCCGTTTCACGAATTCACAAACTCGGATTACCATATAACAACAGTGGCTACTCAGCCTCCACAGCAGTAGCGAGGAAGCCTTTACAAAGCTGGCGACGAGGGTTTACAAAACTGGCGACGAGGGTTTACAAACCTAACGGCATTCTGTGTGACCATCAATCGTCAACATTTCCTTCTCACTTTATAAGAAGAGAAAACAAATAGAACTAGCATAAGTTTAAATACTTAACTTGGCTCGAGGGAAAGGAAACTATGTGAAATTCGACCTGTAAGAACAGCTACAATCTGTCATTGCACTGTATTACTTAAATAATTTATACGCGTACATTGACAATCATTCTTGGGAAACATATCAATATTTCTGTTTCCAAACAACTAGTCTTGTAGTTTATACGAGGTTTATTCGGAAAGTAAAGAGCGTTTTGTTTTGACACATGACCGCGTTCCCCCACCAACACCTGCGACAGACCACTGACTTTGAGGTACTCATCCGCTTCAGTCTGGCGGCAGCTACGATCCAAAACGGCTGCTTACTGCTTAGCTGTGACACTGTAAACTGTGTGGCTGTAACACGTGTGACAAAATTGACGATCCCGCCAAGTGTGTGATGCGGAGTGTTGTCCACTATTTAAACCCGCAAGAAGTCCAACTCGTCGAAATTTATAGACAGCTGAAGTTTACGATAGTGTGGTGAACGAAGCGTCAGTTGGGAAGCGGTGTATCATGCTTAAGGGCGGACGGAAGAATGCTCTGCTCACGACGGAGATCGGTAGGGTCGGCCCTCGGTGGTGAGTGACGGTCTCAAAGCAAGGACTGAAACGAAAATCCAAGAAGATAGGCGTTTCGTAATTAGTGGTCTGCGCTCGTTCTTTCCAGACATTTCAAGCCCTGTGCTGTATGAGACGGTTAGTGCAAATCTGTGCTATAAGAATGTATGTGCCAAACAGGTTCCTAGAATTTTGTTAAAATGGTTCAAATGGCTCTGAGCACTATGGGACTTGCGGTCATCAGTCCCCTAGAACTTAGAACTACTTAAACCTGACCAACCTAAGGACATCACACACGTCCATGTCCGAGGCAGAATTAGAACCTGCGACGGTAGCAGCAGCGTGGTTCCGGACTGAAGAGCCTAGAAGCGCTCGGCCACAGCGGCCGGCCTCGACTTTTGTCAGACTGTATTGATCTTCCTCTGTCGCTATGAAAAGGACGGTGATGAAGCTTTGAATCAGATTGTCAGACTTGGATATCACATTTCACATCAGAAACAAAGTCTCAAGCAAAGGAATGGCATCATTCGCTATCCACAACGACATCTACATCTACATCTACATGATTACTCTGCAATTCACATTTAAGTGCTTGGCAGAGGGTTCATCGAACCACAATCATACTGTCTCCCTACCATTCCCCGAACAGCGCGCGGGAAAAACGAACACTTAAACCTTTCTGTTCGAGCTTTGATTTCTCTTATTTTATTTTGATGATCATTCCTACCTATGTAGGTTGGGCTCAACAAAATATTTTCGCATTCGGAAGAGAAAGTTGGTGACTGAAATTTCGTAAATAGATCTCGCCGCGACGATAAACGTCTTTGCTTTTATGACTTCCATCCCAACTCGCGTATCACATCTGCCACACCCTCTCCCCTATTACGTGATAATACAAAACGAGCTGCCCTTTTTTGCATCCTTTCGATGTCCTCCGTCAATCCCACCTGTCTTCTGAACTTCGCATGCTTTTTCCGTTGCCTCTGCAACAGCGTTCGGACCTGTTTTGTGTACCATGGGGGATCAGTTCCATCTCTTACCAATTTATGAGGTATGAATCTCTCAATTGCTGTTGCTACTATATCTTTGAATTTGAGCTACATCTCGTCTACTAGTAAGTTCGGAAGGAATGAAGATTGTCTCTTAGGAAGGCTTCTAATGACACTTTGTCCGCTTTTTTAAATAAAGTTGTTTTGCGTTTGTTTCTGGTGGATTTGGAAGAAACGGTATTGAGCCTAGCTACAACGACCTTGTGATCACTAATCCCTGTATCAGTCATGATGCTCTCTATTAGCTCTGGATTGTTTGTGGCTAAGAGGTCAAGTGTGTTTTCGCAACCGTTTATAATTCGCTTGGGTTCGTGGACTAACTGCTCTAAATAATTTTCGGAGAAAGCATTTAGGACAATCTCGGAAGATGTTTTCTGCCTACCCCCGGTTTTGAACAAGTACTTTTGCCAACATATCGAGGGAAGGTTAAGTCCCCACCAACTATAACCGTATGAGTTGGGTATTTATTTGTTACGAGACTCAAATTTTCTCTGAACTGTTCAGCAACTACACTCCTGGAAATTGAAATAAGAACACCGTGAATTCATTGTCCCAGGAAGGGGAAACTTTATTGACACATTCCTGGGGTCAGATACATCACATGATCACACTGACAGAACCACAGGCACATAGACACAGGCAACAGAGCATGCACAATGTCGGCACTAGTACAGTGTATATCCACCTTTCGCAGCAATGCAGGCTGCTATTCTCCCATGGAAACGATCGTAGAGATGCTGGATGCAGTCCTGTGGAACGGCTTGCCATGCCATTTCCACCTGGCGCCTCAGTTGGACCAGCGTTCGTGCTGGACGTGCAGACCGCGTGAGACGACGCTTCATCCAGTCCCAAACATGCTCAATGGGGGACAGATCCGGAGATCTTGCTGGCCAGGGTAGTTGACTTACACCTTCTAGAGCACGTTGGGTGGCACGGGATACATGCGGACGTGCATTGTCCTGTTGGAACAGCAAGTTCCCTTGCCGGTCTAGGAATGGTAGAACGATGGGTTCGATGACGGTTTGGATGTACCGTGCACTATTCAGTGTCCCCTCGACGATCACCAGTGGTGTACGGCCAGTGTAGGAGATCGCTCCCCACACCATGATGCCGGGTGTTGGCCCTGTGTGCCTCGGTCGTATGCAGTCCTGATTGTGGCGCTCACCTGCACGGCGCCAAACACGCATACGACCATCATTGGCACCAAGGCAGAAGCGACTCTCATCGCTGAAGACGACACGTCTCCATTCGTCCCTCCATTCACGCCTGTCGCGACGCCACTGGAGGCGGGCTGCACGATGTTGGGGCGTGAGCGGAAGACGGCCTAACGGTGTGCGGGACCGTAGCCCAGCTTCATGGAGACGGATGCGAATGGTCCTCGCCGATACCCCAGGAGCAACAGTGTCCCTAATTTGCTGGGAAGTGGCGGTGCGGTCCCCTACGGCACTGCGTAGGATCCTACGGTCTTGGCGTGCATCCGTGCGTCGCTGCGGTCTGGTCCCAGGTCGACGGGCACGTGCACCTTCCGCCGACCACTGGCGACAACATCGATGTACTGTGGAGACCTCACGCCCCACGTGTTGAGCAATTCGACGGTACGTCCACCCGGCCTCCCGCATGCCCACTATACGCCCTCGCTCAAAGTCCGTCAACTGCACATACGGTTCACGTCCACGCTGTCGCGGCATGCTACCAGTGTTAAAGACTGCGATGGAGCTCCGTATGCCACGGCAAACTGGCTGACACTGACGGCGGCGGTGCACAAATGCCGCGCAGCTAGCGCCATTCGACGACCAACACCGCGGTTCCTGGTGTGTCCGCTGTGCCGTGCGTGTGATCATTGCTTGTACAGCCCTCTCGCAGTGTCCGGAGCAAGTATGGTGGGTCTGACACACCGGTGTCAATGTGTTCTTTTTTCCATTTCCAGGAGTGTATATCATCGGAGTCTGGGGTCGGTAGAAGGAGCCAATTATTAACTTAGTTCGGCTGTTAAGTATAACCTCCACCCATACCAATTCCCATCGAAAAGAAAAAAGCAAAAGAAACTTGAGCACCAGAAAGAGTACGGCTACGATGTTTTGGCATCGTAAGGGCGTCCTGCTCACCCACTAATGCCTAAAGGTTACATTACATTACATTTATCTTTTCGAAGGTGAGGAATAAATGTAGCGGCCTACTATCAGACGCTTAATCGACGTCGCCGCTCCGTTAAAAACACGCGGCGCGGACTGTTAACCAGTGGAGTCATCCTCCTTCACGTCCGTCCACAGCGCGAGTGAGGACTTGCTTCGGCGGTTCCAGTGGGAAATGTTTCACCACCTGCCATACAGTCTGGATGAGTGGACAACTCTACGGGAGTGACGATGGACTTTAAGAAGCTGTTGACCACCGGTTCAACAACTTGGTTGCAGCTGAGTATGCAGAACACACAGAAAAACTGGTAAAACGGTACGAAAAGTGCTTAAATTTGTACGATGACTACGTAGAAAAGAAGCCTGGGTATCAGATTGTACGTAAAAAGCAGTTCCGATTAATTATGTTAGTTTCGTTTAATTATATTAGTTTCGTTTAATTATATAAAATAAATGTTTCAGCAGAAAGAAACGTTCTTTTCTTTCCTAATGACCCACTTAATTATCGCGAAACAGTATTCAGTATCCCTGACATAAACCACATAATCACTTTCTAGCATAAGTAATCAGTTATAAGGAGCCGACATCTCAACAAACCTACATATACAAAAGCTCTTCAATGATTATGTGTTAACACTTTCTATAGCGGGTGGCTGATTCTATGTCATTTCACTACTAAACGTAAATGTAATCACCTCTCATGAGTGCCCAAATTTGTACGATGACTACGTAGAAAAGAAGCCTGGGTATCAAATTGTACGTAAAAAGGAGTTCCGATTAATTAAAAAATGGCTCTGAGCACTATGGGACTTAACATCTACGGTCATCAGTCCCCTAGAACTTAGAACCAATTAAACCTAACTAACCTACGGACATCACACAACACCCAGTCATCACAAGGCAGAGAAAATCCCTGACCCCGCCGGGAACAGAACCCGGGAACCCGGGCGCGGGAAGCGAGAACGCTACCGCACGACCACGGGCTGCGGACTCCGATTAATTATATTAGTTTCGTTTACTTACATTAGTTTCGTTTAATTATATAAAATAAATATTTCAGCAGAAAGAAACGTTCTTTACTTTCCTAATGACCTTAGGCCTGTTCCAGCTGGCCGACTACTGTCTTTAGGGAGTGAGCATACAACAGACTGTAAATCGCCGACTATTTTGTTGCTTGTAATAGATATCAAGTACTCTAATAGAGGCATGCACACAACTTACAAAATAGATGGGCCGACAAAAAAGACGAGACATGGATGATCTACTTTTCCCACCGATTCAATCCGATCTCATAGTCGGTGACGACAATGAAACATACACATGTAAATAGCCTTAAGCACACGACCGTCAGTGTAGAAGTCATACTGCACTGATGCGTTGCTTTAACGATGGATATTGATACAGGGATGACGTCCTTTGTGTGATACTTCCAGTGCAGAATATCATGACCGTAACGCAAAGAAAAAGCTACATGAGGAAGAATTTGTGGAACTGATTGGTAACTGGAATGGTGTGGAGCTAAAGTGAGGTGAAATAATTCTGTTCCAGAGGTTGCCCCTCAGTCTGCAAGATCCGGGCAGTTGCAGAGGGTGGGCTTACTGGTAGTTGGGAGCTCCAACGTCAGGCGCGTAATGGGGCCCCTTAGGGAAATGGCAGCAAGAGAGGGGAAGAAAACCAATGTGCACTCCATGTGCATACCGGGGGGAGTCATTCCAGATGTGGAAAGGGTCCTTCCGGATGCCATGAAGGGTACAGGGTGCACCCATCTGCAGGTGGTCGCTCATGTCGGCACCAATGATGTGTGTCGCTATGGATCGGAGGAAATCCTCTCTGGCTTCCGGCGGCTATCTGATTTGGTGAAGACTGCCAGTCTCGCTAGCGGGATGAAAGCAGAGCTCACCATCTGCAGCATCGTCGACAGGACTGACTGCGGACCTTTGGTACAGAGCCGAGTGGAGGGTCTGAATCAGAGGCTGAGACGGTTCTGCGACCGTGTGGGCTGCAGATTCCTCGACTTGCGCCATAGGGTGGTGGGGTTTCGGGTTCCGCTGGATAGGTCAGGAGTCCACTACACGCAACAAGCGGCTACACGGGTATCAGGGGTTGTGTGGCGTGGGCTGGGCGGTTTTTTAGGTTAGATGGCCTTGGGCAAGTACAGAAAGGGCAACAGCCTCAACGGGTGCGGGGCAAAGTCAGGACATGCGGGGACCAAGCAGCAATCGGTATTGTAATTGTCAACTGTCGAAGCTGCGTTGGTAAAGTACCGGAACTTCAAGCGCTGATAGAAAGCACCGAAGCTGAAATCGTTATAGGTACAGAAAGCTGGCTTAAGCCAGAGATAAATTCTGCCGAAATTTTTACAAAGGTACAGACGGTGTTTAGAAAGGATAGATTGCAAGCAACTGGTGGTGGAGTGTTCGTCGCTGTTAGTAGTAGTTTATCCTGTAGTGAAGTAGAAGTGGATAGTTCCTGTGAATTATTATGGGTGGAGGTTTCACTAAACAACCGAACTAGGTTAATAATTGGCTCCTTTTACCGACCTCCCGACTCAGCAACATTAGTGGCAGAACAACTGAGAGAAAATTTGGAATACATTTCACATAAATTTTCTCAGCATGTTATAGTCTTAGGTGGAGATTTCAATTTACCAGATATAGACTGGGACACTCAGATGTTTAGGACGGGTGGTAGGGACAGAGCATCGAGTGACATTGTACTGAGTGCACTATCCGAAAATTACCTCGAGCAATTAAACAGAGAACCGACTCGTGGAGATAACATCTTGGACCTACTGATAACAAACAGACCCGAACTTTTCGACTCTGTATGTACAGAACAGGGAATCAGTGATCATAAGGCCGTTGCAGCATCCCTGAATATGGAAGTTAATAGGAATATAAAAAAGGGAGGAAGGTTTATCTGTTTAGCAAGAGTAATAGAAGGCAGATTTCAGACTACCTAACAGATCAAAACGAAAATTTCTGTTCCGACACTGACAATGTTGAGTGTTTATGGAAAAAGTTCAAGGTAATCGTAAAATGCGTTTTAGACAGGTACGTGCCGAGTAAAACTGTGAGGGACGGGAAAAACCCACTGTGGTACAACAACAAAGTTAGGAAACTACTGCGAAAGCAAAGAGAGCTCCACTCCAAGTTTAAACGCAGCCAAAACCTCTCAGACAAACAGAAGCTAAACGATGTCAAAGTTAGCGTAAGGAGGGCTATGCGTGAAGTGTTCATTGAATTCGAAAGTAAAATTCTATGTACCGACTTGACAGAAAATCCTAGGAAGTTCTGGTCTTACGTTAAATCAGTAAGTGGCTCGAAACAGCATATCCAGACACTCCGGGATGATGATGGCATTGAAACAGAGGATGACACGCGCAAAGCTGAAATACTAAACACCTTTTTCCAAAGCTGTTTCACAGAGGAAGACCGCACTGCAATTCCTTCTCTAAATCCTCGCACAAACGAAAAAATGGCTGACATCGAAATAAGTGTCCAAGGAATAGAAAAGCAACTGGAATCACTCAATAGAGGAAAGTCCACTGGACCTGATGGGATACCAATTCGATTCTACACAGAGTACGCGAAAGAACTTGCCCCCCTTCTAACAGCCGTGTACCGCAAGTCTCTAGAGGAACGGAGGGTTCCAAATGATTGGAAAAGAGCACAGGTAGTCCCAGTCTTCAAGAAGGGTCGTCGAGCAGATGCGCAAAACTATAGACCTATATCTCTGACGTCGATCTCTTGTAGAATTTTAGAACATGTTTTTTGCTCGCGTATCATGTCATTTCTGGAAACCCAGAATCTACTATGTAGGAATCAACATGGCTTCCGGAAACAGCGATCGTGTGAGACCCAACTCGCTTTATTTGTTCATGAGACCCAGAAAATATTAGATACAGGCTCCCAGGTAGATGCTATTTTTCTTGACTTCCGGAAGGCGTTCGATACAGTTCCGCACTGTCGCCTGATAAACAAAGTAAGAGCCTACGGAATATCAGACCAGCTGTGTGGCTGGATTGAAGAGTTTTTAGCAAACAGAACACAGCATGTTGTTATCAATGGACAGACGTCTACAGACGTTAAAGTAACCTCTGGCGTGCCACAGGGGAGTGTTATGGGACCATTGCTTTTCACAATATATATAAATGACCTAGTAGATAGTGTTGGAAGTTCCATGCGGCTTTTCGCGGATGATGCTGTAGTATACAGAGAAGTTGCAGCATTAGAAAATTGTAGCGAAATGCAGGAATATCTGCAGCGGATAGGCACTTGGTGCAGGGAGTGGCAACTGACCCTTAACATAGACAAATGTAATGCATTGCGAATACATAGAAAGAAGGATCCTTTATTATATGATAGCGGAACAAACACTGGTAGCAGTTACTTCTGTAAAATATCTGGGAGTATGCGTGCGGAACGATTTGAAGTGGAATGATCATATAAAATTAATTGTTGGTAAGGCGGGTACCAGGTTGAGATTCATTGGGAGAGTGCTTAGAAAATGTAGTCCATCAACAAAGGAGGTGGCTTACAAAACACTCGTTCGACCTATACTTGAGTATTGCTCATCAGTGTGGGATCCGTACCAGATCGGTCTGACGGAGGAGATAGAGAAGATCCAAAGAAGAGCGGCGCGTTTCGTCACAGGGTTATTTGGTAACCGTGATAGCGTTACGGAGATGTTTAATAAACTCAAGTGGCAGACTCTGCAAGAGAGGCGCTCTGCATCGCGGTGTAGCTTGCTCGCCAGGTTTCGAGAGGGTGCGTTTCTGGATTAGGTATCGAATATATTGCTTCCCCCTACTTATACCTCCCGAGGAGATCACGAATGTAAAATTAGAGAGATTAGAGCGCGCACGGAGGCTTTCAGACAGTCGTTCTTCCCGCGAACCATACGCGACTGGAACAGGAAAGGGAGGTAATGACAGTGGCACGTAAAGTGCCCTCCGCCACACACCGTTGGGTGGCTTGCAGAGTATCAATGTAGATGTAGATGTATTTATTGTTTTGCTATCCTTTATCATATTGACAATGAACTGATCCTTGTGGTGACGTACGGTAATTGCCGAAGTAATCCCAAATTTACATCCCGCTATTTGTATCTCCTTTGCCTTGCAATGGCTTATTTCCAACTGGCGGTCTACATAATGTATCATTGTCATCTCTGATATACACCTACACATCGGAATTGTGCATTCATCTTCGCTCAAAAAACTGTCGGTCGTGTGCACGTTTCCAAAAGCTGTCTACGTGTTCGTTTACTCTCTGACGTTTCTGTTGGCCACCTCGTGCGCCCTCCGATAAGGTCGTAGGAATAACGATCTATGACCGGCCGGAGTGGCCAAGCAGTTCTAGGCGCTACAGCCTCGAACCGCGCGACAGCTACGGTCGCAGGTTCGAATCCTGCCTCGGCCATGGATGTGTGTGATGTCCTTAGGTTAGTTAGGTTAAAGTAGTTCTCAGTTCTAGCGGACTGATGACCACAGCAGTTGAGTCCTATAGTGCTCAGAGCCATTTGAACCAAGAACGTTCTATGATCGTGGGGCATGTGATAGCATCTCGCCAGTTCCTCCAGCCGTTATTGCTGGTACACGAATCCTGACGATGCCGCTGCTTCTTTCATCAACCAGCTCTTCGTCTTACCTCATGAGGCTGAGTCAACTCTTTTCCCTACCTCCCCACCTCATAAAAAAGCTGAGGAGGTAGCGGGAATCAAACCCGGAACATTCCGTCCTAGAGGCAGCGATGCTAACCTCTTTTTTTTTTTTTTTTGTCTTTTCTCCAGTTCAACTGACCGAATACGCACAACTACCATGCCGGCTGCCATTCGTCTATAGAGGCGGTCATCCCTACTGCCATAAAGAAACAAAACACGCTCAGACACTTCCTCTACATATATGAGGTTCGATCCGAAAAAATGCCTCCTATTTTTGTGGTGACTTTGGGTGTCACCACCAGATGTCGTCGGTGTAGAGCTAATGCTTGAACCTTTCCCGGCCGTTGTGGCCGAGCGGTTCTAGGTGCTTCAGTCTGAAACCGTCCTGCTCGTACTGTCGCAGGTTCGAATCCTGACGCGGGCATGAATGTCTGTGATGTCCTTAGGTTAGTGAGGTTTAAGTAGTTCTAAGATGAATGCACAACTCCGATGTGTAGGTGTATATCTGAGATAACAATGATACATTATGTAGACCGCCAGTTGAAAATAAGCCATTGCAAGGCAAAGGAAGTACAAATAGCGGGATGTAAATTTGGGATTACTCAGCGATACAGATGGCTGTACCGTAGGTGCAACCACAACAGAGGGGTATCTGTTGAGAGGCCAGACAAACGTGTGGTACCTGAAGAGGGGCAGCAGCCTTATCAATAGTTGCAGGAGCAACAGTCTGGATGATTGACTGATCTGGCCTTGTAACAATAACCAAAACGGCCTTGTTGTGATGTTGCTGCGAACGGCTGAAAGCAAGGGGAAACTACAGCCGTAATTTTTCCCGGGGGTATGCAGCTTTACTGTATGGTTAAATGATGATGGAGTCCTTTGGGTAAAATATTTCGGAGGTAAAATAGTCCCCCATGCGGATCTCCGGGCGGGGACTACTCAAGAGGACGTCGTTATGAGGAGAAAGAAAACTGGCGTTCTACGGATCGGAGCGTGGAATGTCAGATCCCTTAATCGGGCAGGCAGTTTAGAAAATTTAAAAAGGGAAATGGATAGGTTAAAGTTAGATATAGTGGGAATTAGTGAAGTTCAGTGGCAGGAGGAACAAGACTTTTGGTCAGGTGAATACAGGGTTACAAATACTAAATCAAATAGGGGTAATGCAGGAGTAGGTTTAATAATGACTAAAAAAATAGGCGTGCGGGTAACCAACTACAAACAGCATAGGGAACGCATTACTGTGGCCAACATAGACACGAAGCCCACGCCTACTACAGTAGTACAAGTTTATATGCCAACTAGCTCTGCAGATGATGAAGAAATTGATGAAATGTATGATAAGATAAAACAAATTATTCAGGTAGTGAAGGGAGACGAAAATTTAATAGTCATGGGTGACTGGAATTAGAGAGTAGGAAAAGAGAGAGAAGAAAACATAGTAGGTGAATATGGATTGGGGGTAAGAAATGAAAGAGGAAGCCGTCTGGTAGAATTTTGCACAGAGTATAACTTAATCATAGCTAACACTTGGTTCAAGAATCATAAAAGAAGGTTGTATACATGTAAGAATCCTGGAGATACTAGAAGGTATCAGATAGCTTATATAATGGTAAGACAGAGATTTAGGAACCAGGTTTTAAATTGTGAGACATTTCCAGGGACAGATGTGGACTCGGACCACAATCTATTTGTTATGAACTGTAGATTAAAACTGAAGAAACTGCAAGAAGGTGGGAATTTAAGGATATGGGACCTGGATAAATTGAAAGAACCAGAGGCTGTACAGAGTTTCAGGGAGAGCATAATGAAACAATTGACAGGAATGGGGGAAAGAAATACAGTAGAAGAACAATGGGTAGCTCTGAGGGATGAAGTAGTGATGGCACCAGAGGATCAAGTAGGTAAAAAGACGAGGGCTAGCAGAAATCCTTGGGTAACAGAAGATACACTGAATTCAATTGATGACAGGAGAAAATATAAAAATTCAGTAAATGAAGCAGGCAAAAAAGAATACAAACGTCTCAAAAATGAGATCGACAGGAAGTGCAAAATGGCTAAGCAGGGATGGCTAGAGGACAAAGGTAAGGATGTAGGTTTCAGCAAGTACTGGGAAATGAAGAATCTTGCACAGGATAGAGTAGCATGGAGAGCTGCATCAAACCTGTATCAGGACTGAAGACCAAACAACAACAACAAGTCTAGGGGA
This sequence comes from Schistocerca piceifrons, assembly GCF_021461385.2. NCBI lineage: Eukaryota > Metazoa > Arthropoda > Insecta > Orthoptera > Acrididae > Schistocerca > Schistocerca piceifrons. Next base: position 598,478,501 of record NC_060142.1, on the reverse strand, counting down.
CTGATGACCTCAGATGGTAAGTCCCATAGTGCTTAGAGCCATTTGATTTTTGAACCTTTTGGCTAAACTTAAAATTGCATAGCATCTGCTGAGTTCCTTGCGCAGTTCCTTCTGAGCACGTGAACATTCATTTTTAAAGATCAGTGTTTCTGCTGTAGTTTTTTTATGTAAGTGGTTCTATCATGTTATGTAATTGGATCTTAGCTTGGCACTAGTGTTGAAGTGTCATTAAGTCACCCTTCATTGGTAACTGTTTCCATTATGCGTAGTTTGAGGGAAATGCTATATTGTAGTTTGAATTTCTGAAGTTTGTCAGTAATTCTGTTTTCATAATTAGGTAAAATGAAGCGAGGGGTATTAGTGCCTGGCAACATTAAGTTTGTAATTGACCTTTTAACAAGTACTTCTTTAATGAATTGAAATAGTAAGCTTATAAGGGTATTTTATTGAAGAATGTTGAGTGTGGCCATCTTAATGTAATAACTGGTTTTAAGGAGTTTGATGAAGTGGCTATGTGAAGTTATTGATAACTGCTACGCTTAAAGTTTCGATAAATGCATGGCACATTAAGTTTTTTACAACCTCGTCTTAAGTGACTGTTTATTTGAGTAGTGAGTACGTTGGGTTTCTAACTGTATTTGCAAAGCTTTATCTAGTGGCGTGTCCACAATTTGTAATTGTCAAATTCCTTAAAAGGCGCAATTTCAATAAACTGTCTTAATTATAAATTGTGACTACCGACCATGATTCCATCCAGCTTCCTCTTGTATGGCGTCTAAGATACGGTGGGTAGGTGTGGTACGAATAAGGAACCACGTACCACCTTCCTCTTTCATTTTCAGGTGATTCCGTTGTTCTGCGGAAGTTGGCGGCAGCAGAGGAGTGTTATAAAATGGTGTCTGATAGGGACACAAGTATTCAACTGCTATGTGTGACTGAATACCTCACTGCTGAAGAAACTTCGCCGATTGAAATCCATCAACGCTTGCTAAAGGTGTATGGAGACGATACAGTAGAAGTGAGCAATGTGGGGCGATGGGTTCGGCAATTTCAAGGTGATGAAAGGGGTGTGCATGACAAGCCATGTCCCAAATGGTTCAAATGGATCTAAGCACTATGGGACTTAACATCTGAGGTCATGCCCTAGACTTAGAACTATTTAAACCTAGCTTACCTAAGGACATCACACACATCCATGCCCAAGGCAGGATTCGAACCTGCGACCGTAGCAGTAGCGCAGTTCCGGACTGATGCGCCTAGAACCTCTCGGCCACAGCGGCCGGCTCTACTGCGCATAGCACTTCTTTTGTCATCTTTGTCGTTCGGAAAACATGTCTTATGTCTTGCCCGTCCAGAACCTATTATTCTGGAGGTAGCCACAAAGTAGTCACAGTGAAATGAAAGAGCCGAAAAGATAGGTTGTTTTGCTATTGTTGAACATCTTCACGTTTCCATTCCAGAACCTCAGAGTCACCGTTTCGGAACACATGCTTCACCAGCTTTACCTCGGACCTGAAATGGTCCTTGTCAAAGAAGTTGCCATTCTGCTTAGCAATCTGTTTAAAAGCACTCTCTTATGGCATACATAGAGGAATCTCCGCGTGCTGAAATATAAGGCAGCGTCTTTTGACTTGTGGTATACTGACTACTGGGTACCCGAAGAGTCTAAATGGTTTACGTTGTACTCAGCCGTCTGAAAATGGTAACTTTCCTTCTTTTCCGTCTCGGCACTAAAGCGGCTGTTAGGATGTATGCTGCTGATACAATCTGGCGACTTTCGAAGAGTTTTGATGACTTGTGACTCGATCATAAATGTATCGTCGGTGTAGCAAGGTGAACGGCAGCCTCCGTAAAGAAGTTAACCACGCTGGATTCAAAAAGTAGGTAATCGTCAAAGTCTAGTATGTTCTAATGAGAAAACGGGTCACAGCAAGGGTCCTTCTGAAACTAGATCCAGGCTGACGATAATACAGTTTGGGTCAACTCTGATATGCTTTACTACGAGGGTCACTCCAAAAGAAATGCACACTATTTTTTTTTAAATACAGTTTTCATTCTGCATGTGTGAAAGTTTTACAGTGTGTGGATACATCCTTGCCGCTTGTTTTCAAACTTAGTTCAACCTGTTCCCGTGAGTGGCGCCGTCACACCATGTCTTCAAAGATGGCTGCTACACTTGACGTTCGTCAGAAGGAACGTGCTGTCATAGAATTCCTGTGCTGTGAAAACGAGACAGTGGGGAATATCCACAAAAAGTTGAAAAAGGTGTAGGGAGATGCTGCTGTCGATCGCAGTATAGTTAGTCGGTGGGCAAGCAGGTTACGTGATGAAAGCGGGCACGGCGATATTGAGGATTGTCCTCGCAGCGGCAGGCCTCGAACTGTACACACTCCAGACAATGTACAGAGAGTTAACGAATTGGTGACTGCTGTCAGACGCATCACAGTGAACGAATTGTCACGCTACGCTGGGATAGGGGAAGGAAGTGTTTGCAGAATACTGAAAGTGTTGGCGTTAATAAAGGTTTGTGCCAGGTGCGTTCCCAGGATGTTGACAGTCGCTCACAAAGAAACAAGAAAAACGGTATGCAGGGAACTTTTGGAACAGTACGAGAATAGTGGAGATGAATTTCTTGGAAGAATTGTGACAGGTGTTGAAACATGGCTCCATCATTTCTCATCAGAGACGAAGAGGCAGTCAATGGAGTGGCATCATGCAAATTCAATAAAGAAAAAAAAAAAATTCAAAACGACACCTTCTACTGGAAAAGTTATGGCTACGGTGTTTTTCGATTCCGAAGGACTCTTGCTTGTGGACATCATGCCAAGTGGAGCCACCATAAATTATGATGCATATGTGACGACACTGAAGAAACTTCAAGCTCGACTGAGTCGTGTTCGACCACATCGGCAAAAGCAGGATGTTTTGCCGTTGCACGACAATGCACAGCCACATGTCAGTCAAAAAACCAAGGAAGCGATCACAAAACTCGGATGGACAACACTGAAACACCCGCCTTACAGTCCTGACCTGCCTCCATGTGACTATCATCTCTTTGGGAAACTGTAAGACACTCTTCGTGGAACAAGGTTTGAAGATGATGATTCCCTTGTGCACGGTGCCAAACAGTGGCTCCGACAGGTTGGTCCAGAATTTTACCGTGCGGGTGTACAGGCGCTGGCTCCAAGATGGTGTAAGGGAGTTGAGAGGGATGGAAATTATGTGGGGATATGAAAATATTGTTCCTAAAGGATGTATCTACACACTGTTAAACTTTGAAACATGTAGAGTAAAAGATGGATTTAAAAAAAAAATTGTGTGCATTTCTTTTGGCGTGACCCTCGTATCTGAACGAGCATCAAAGTTTCTGATGTGATGTTCTCACCTATGGTGGTATCTTAATTTCGTTAGATATTTCCGTAGTCTACAGCAGGGGTCTCCAAACTTTTTAGTCCGCGGGCCACATTGACTCCTCCACTAAGTCATAAGGGCCTAGATCTACCTAGTGGGATTAAAGCACCCTAGCACTCCATGATCACCGTAATGTAAGGCTAAAGGAAAGATGAAATCGCAAAAATCTAAGGTTCTGGCAATAGCTAACACCGAAACGAACTACGATTTTTATTTAATTATATAATTTTGATCGCTGAACGTACCTGACCGAAATTCTGGCGTATTTTATTCTGGCGAATTTTACCGACAAAAAAGTATGTCACTGCACATTCTTCACGAAAGCGTCCTGCAAAGTCAACGAAATCTCAAAATCATTGTTAGCAACACTATTACTACAAGACGTAGAGGTAGAGAATGTCAACGCATTGTTATTTCAAGCGGCGCAACAGTAAGTTTAGTTATGTAGTCTTGTAGCGAGTAGCAGAGCCAGAGCATATACACTGCTGGCCACCGTAAATGCAACACCAAGAAAGACAAGAGGTAGCACAACAAAATTTATTTTGTAGATAACATGTTGACCAAGTATCAAATGATTACGTTTACAGACGTCTGTGACATGTGGTTCCTGCCAGAATCAATGATTACGTTTACAGACGTCTGTGACATGTGGTTCCTGCCAGAATCAGTAGCCAGAGTAGCCGCCATTGTTGGAGATCACCGCCGCCACACGTCTCGGCATAGAGTCAAAGAGACGTTGGATGTGTCCCTGGGGTACAGCAGCCCAAGCAGCTTCCACACGTTGCCAAAGATCATCTGGTGTGGCAGCTGGGGATGTAATCTGGGTCACTCGTTGATCAATCATGGACCACATGTTTTCTATCGGCGAAAGATCCGGAGAGCGAGCCGGCCAGGGAAGCAATTCAATCTGGTTATTGACGAAGAAACTTTGGACAATGCATGCCACGTGTGGTCGCGCATCATCCTGTTGAAATATGGCTGCGGCCGAGCCCAGAAGGTAAGGAAGGAGAACTGGCTCCAGCACCTCTGGTATGTAGCGCCGGCTATTTAAAGTACCGGCAATGCGCACTAGAGGCGTGCGAGAGTAATATCCAATACCGCCTCACACCATAATACCCGGTGCAAGACCAGTGTGGCGGTGCATAATGCAGCTGTCCAGCATCCTCTCTCCACGGTGTCTCCACACTCGAATCCGACCATCGTGGTGCTGCAGACAGAAGCGTTCTTCGTCAGTAAAGACAACGTCATTCCATTCTGCCGTCCACATCCGTCTGTTATCACACCATTGGCGACGGAGACGGCTGTGGTTCTGCGTCAATGGTAGACGAAGCAATGGACGTCTTGCGGACAGACCACTCTGCTGTAAACGGCGTCGAATGGTACGCGCAGACACTGGATGATGCGTTACAAACGCAATGTGCTGTGCTATGGTTCGGGATGTCACTGAGCGATCCGTCACTGCCATGCGCACAATTTGCGTATCAGCACGTGCAGTGGTGCACTGAGGTGAATGCGATCGACCACGTCGGTCCGCCGTACCCTCCTGCATCCAACGGTCACATATCAGCATTACAGTTGTTTGGTTTCGTCCAACACGACTAGCGATTTCTCTGTATGATAATCCACAATCTCGGTAAGCCACTATCCTTCCTCTGTCGAACTCGGATACTTGATCAAAAGATGTTCGCTGTTGTCTACGAGGCATAACTGATCGTCTTGTGAAACAACCACAAGGTAAACACACGTGCCGAACGTACACTCGTCGAAATCGCCAAGCCTTAAATGGCGCTATGAGGTGGCGCCACAGGCGCGCGTGATGTGCGTCTGCGCTGAAATTCTAATCAGTTGCATATCTCATCGCTGCAAACTCATGGTGTAAATTTCACCTGATTCGGATGCTTCCTTCAGGGTGTTGCATTTACGGTGGCCAGCAGTGTATTTGATAGTTCTGTTGGGTGATTGTGTCCGACGATGTCCCGGTGTACTGGTCGCGATAGGCCTCGAAACTCAATTGTTGGCAGTATAGGTGCCACCTCAAACATCTGGCGGGCCGGATACCGGGGATGTCCGGCCAGCTAACGCGGGCCGGTTTGCCCGCCCTCGCGGGCCTGTTTCGTCCCGCGGGCCGTAGTTTGGAGACCCCCTGGTCTACAGTATATGTGAGAGAACCAACAGCACTACTAAACTTATTACGTGTTGCAGGAGAATGATAGGATATGTGTGAAAATTGTTTTTCACAGCAACCGTATTTGTCGTCGGTGGTACAACTCGGCGCTGTTGGCATACTTACCGCAGCCAGGCGGTGGCGCCAATAGGTTGGCGAGCCAGCAGGCAGTGGCGCCAGCGAGCGCAGACAGCAGCGCCACAAGCAGCCAGGTGGCCGGCCGCGGAAGCCTGCCCGGCGCCCCGACAGCGGAGCACCCGTGCGTCGCCCCTCCTCGCGAAGAGTGGTTAACGGTGCACGCCGGCGACCTGCAAGACGAGTTAACACGTGCCCACTCCGTTTTGCCTGTAGAGGGCCACACTGTCTGACAGCGTAACCTGTGTTACAAAATCGTCAGTCAGGATAAAGTGCTTTAAAGAAGAAAGACTGAAGTGTATAGTCCAGTTGAGGTCATTAAGAGAGAAAGTTGAAAAACCCTTGACCTAGAATGAGATTTTCACTCTGCAGCGGAGTGTGCGATGATATGAAACTTCCTGGCAGATTAAAACTGTGTGCCCGACCGAGATTCGAACTCGGAACCTTTGCCTTTCGCGGGCAAGTGCTCTACCAACTGAGATATCGAAGCACGACTCACGCCCGGTACTCACAGCTTTACTTCTGCCAGTACCTCGTCCCCTACCTACCAAACTTTACAGAAGCTCTCCTGCGAACCTTGCAGAACTAGCACTCCTGAAAGAAAGGATATTGCGGAGACATGGCTTAGCCACAGCCTGGGGGATGTTTCCAGAATGAGATTTTCACTCTGCAGCGGAGTGTGCGCTGATATGAAACTTCCTGGCAGATTAAAACTGTGTGCCCGACCGAGACTCGAACTCGGGACCTCATATCAGCGCACACTCCGCTGCAGTGTTCGTGTTGTATCCATCATCATCATTCGTGACAGTGGGTAGATTGGACTGCATAAAAAGCTGGAATGTGTAAAAATTGGGACTTTGTACGGGCGCTGATGACCGCGGAGTTGAGCGCCCTACAAACGAAACATCATCGATGCTGTGAAAAAGGATTTCTTTTATGTTTATACCACACTTATCTCTCTGGTTCGTGTGGGACTACATCTGAGGTGTAAAATAATGGATATAGTCCGAATAAACAGTATTTGGTTGTTCACTTTTTTCCTAAAAACTGAATTCTTCTGTTTTCACAATTCAAGCAACCTTTATTAACACTCCTTCATAAAATATCGATAGTTAAGAAATTTTATTTGAAATGAAAACGGAAATTTTTCGTCCACTTTGTAAGTAGAAACAGGAAGACGTGCATTATTCATAAAAATGATAATGAATTTTACGATTACAAAATGTAAGTACTTCTAATTGAACGGAAAAAAAGGGATATCGAAGGCGAGATTCAAACCATCGCTCTATGAAATGCAGCCACTTATATCAATGTAATACGCTACCGATTACGCTGCATGTCCAAGCGCCTGTAGATTCTGAAATTTACGAAAAACCTTAAGAAGAACCTATTTATCGGCACTTTTTAACCGTGTTCCACTCGCGGGTTTCACTACGGAGCAGGAAGCAGCCTCAGCCATTTTCATACTGCGTATTAACAGCACGACAATCAGAGTACAACACTACAGAGACTGCGACTGTTCAAGATTTTTGAATTAAAAACTACATAGTTAAAGCGTGATGAACAAAAACGCTGATGGTTGTTAATACGTACATACTTACAATTTCATTTAACATGACTTAGTTAAAAAAATGTTGTGTGACTAGGGCCTTCCGTCGGGTAGACCGTTCACCGGGTGCAAGTCAAGAGCGAAACAACGCCAGCGTACGTGTGCTACGGCTTCTGACAATCATTGCCTTTGTGTTTCCTTACATTAGGTTTATTCTTATGATGAACAGAGTATAGGTGGTACCTACTGCAGCCTACATCTTACTGAATCTGCTTAGTGTATTCATCTCTTGGTCTCCCTCTACGATTTTGACCCTCCGCGCTGCCCTCCAACGCTAAATTGGTCATCCATAGATGTCTCAGAACATGTCCTACCAACCGAACCCTTCTTCAAGTCAAGTTGTGCCACAAGCTCCTCTTCTCCCCAATTCTATTCAATACCTCCTCATTAGTTATGTGATCTACCCATCTAATCTTCAGCATTCTTCTGTAGCACCACATTTCGAAAGCTTCTATTCTCTTCTTGTCTAAGCTATTTATCATCCATATTTCACTTCCATACATGGGTACACTCCATACAAATACTTCCAGAAACGACTTCCTGACATTTAAATCTATACTCGATCTTAACAAATTTCTCTTCTTCAGAAACGCTTTCCTTGCCATTGCCAGTCTACATTTTATATCCCCTCTACCTCGACCATCATGAGTTATTTTGCTCCCCAAATAGCAAAACTCCTTTACTACTTTAAGTGTCTCATTTCCTAATCTAATTCCCTCAGCATCACCCGACTTAATTTGACTACATTCCGTTATCCTCGTTTTGCTTTTGTTGATGTTCATCTTATACCCTCCTTTCCAGACACTGTCCATTCCGTTCAACTGCTCCTCCAAGTCCTTTGCTGTCTCTGACAGAATTACAATGCATCGGTGCACCTCAAAGATTTTATTCCTTCTCCATGGATTTTAATAGCTACTGCGAACTTCTCTTTTTTTTCCTTTATTGCTTGCTCAATATACAGATTGAATAACATCGGGGAGAGGCTACAACCCTGTCTCACTCCCTTCCCAACCACTGCTTCCCTTTCATACCCCTCGACTCTTATAACTGCCATCTGCTTTCTGTAAAATTTGTAAATAGCCTTTCGCTCCCTGAATTTTACACCTGCCACCTTCAGAATTTTAAAGAGAGTAGTCCATTCAACATCGTCAAAAGCTTACTCCAAGTCTACAAATGCTAGAAACGTAGGTTTGCCTTTGCTTAATCTTTCTTCTAAAATAAGTCGTAGGGTTAGTATTGCCTCACGTGTTCCAACATTTCTACGGAATCCAAACTGATATTCCCCGAGGTCGGCTTCTATGAGTTTTTCCATTCGTCTGCAAAGAATTCGCGTTAGTATTTCGCAGCTGTGACTTATTCACCTGATAGTTCGGTAATTTTCACATCTGTCAACACCTGCTTTCTTTGATAGGAATTATTATATTCTTCTTGAAGTCTGATGGTATATCGCCTGTCTCATACATCTTGTTCACCAGATGGTAGAGATTTGTCAGGACTGGCTCTCCCAAGGCTGTCAGTAGTTCTAACGGAAAGTTGTCTACTCCGGGGCCCTTGTTTCGACTCAGGTCTTTCAGTGCTCTGTCAAACTCTTCACGCAGTATCATGTCTCCCATTTCATCTTCTTCTACATCCTCTTCCATTTCCATAATATTATCCTCAAGTACATCGCTCTTGTATAGACCCTCTATATACTCCTTCCACCTTTCTGCTTTCCCTTCTTTGCTTAGAACTGGGTTTCCATCTGAGCTCTTGATATTCACGCAAGTGGTTCTCCTTTCTCCTAAGGTCTCTTTAATTTTCCTGTAGGCAGTTTCTATCTCACCCTTAGTGAGATAAGCCTCTACATCCTTACATTTTTCCTCTAGACATCCCTGCTTAGCCATTTTGCACTTCCTGTCGATATCATTTTTGAGACGTTTGTATTCCTTTTTGCCTGCTTCATTTACTGCATTTTTATATTTTCACCTGTCATCAATTAAATTCAATATTTCTTCTGATACCCAAGGGTACCTACTAGCTCTCGTCTTTTTACCTATTTGATCCTCTGCTGCCTTCACTATTTCATCCCTCAAAGCTACCCATTCTTCTTCTAGTGTATTTCTTTCCCCCATTCCTGTCAATTGTTCCCCTATGCTCTCCCTGAAACTCTGTGCAACCTCTGGTTCTTTCAGTTTACCCAGGTCACATCTCCTTAAATTGCCACCTTCTTGCAGTTTCTTCAGTATTAATCTACAGTTCATAACCAATAGATTGTGGTCAGAGTCCACATCTGCCCCTGGAAATGTCTTACAATTTAAAACCTGGTTCCTAAATCTCTGTCTTAGCATTATATAATCTATCTGATACCTTTTAGTAACTCCAGGGTTCTTCCATGTATACAACTTTCTTTCATGATTCTTAAACCAAGTGTTAGCTGTGATTAAGTTATGCTCTGCGCAAAATTCTACCAGACGGCTTCCTCTTTCATTTCTTAGCCCGAATCCATATTCACCTACTACGTTTCCTTCTATGTGTCTATCAAACGTCCAGCATAAATCGCGTGCTCACAGATATTACTGAACATATCTACAATGTTTTTGCGTCCTGCGATGCATACTGCCCGCACTGCAGCACTAGGGACACCGTCAGTTTAACTGCACTGAAGAGCCAAAGAAAGTGGTACATCCTCGCGAGCACGCAAAAGTGACGCAACACGACGAGGCATTGACTCGACTAATGTCTGAAGTAGTGTTGGAGGGAACTGGCATCATGAATCCTGCAGGGTTGTCCATAAATCCATAAGAGTACGAGCGAGTGGAGTTCTCTTCTGAACAGCTCGTTGAAAGGCATCCCAGATATGCTCAATAATGTTCATGTCTGGGGAATTTGATGGCCGGAGGAAGTGTTTAAATTCAGGAGAGTATTCCTGAAGCCGCCCTGTAGTAATTCTGGACACGTGGGGTGTCGCATTGTCTTTCTGGAATTGCCCAAGTGTGTCGGAATGCAAAATGGACATGAAAGGATGCAGGTTATCAGACAGAATGTTTACGCACGTGTTACGTGACAGAATCGTATCTAGACATATCAGGGGTCCCATATCACTCCAATTGGACACGCCCTACTCATGACAGAGCCTCCACCAGCTTGAACAGTCCCCTGTTGACATGCAGGGTCCATTGATTCATGTGCTTGTCTCCATACCCGTATATGTCCACCCGCTCGATACAGTTTGAAACGAGACTCATCCAACCAGGCAACATGTTTCCAGTAATCAACAGTCAAATGTCGGTGTTGATGGGCCCAGGCGAGGAGTAAAGCTTTGTGTCATGCATTCAGCAAGGGTACACGAGTGGGCCTTCGGCTCCGAAAGCCCATATCGATGATGTTCCGTTGAATGGTTCGCGCGTTGACACTTGTTGAAAGGCCAGAATTGAAATCTGCAGCAATTTGCGGAACGGTTGCACTTCTATCAAGCTGAACGATTAAATCTGCAGCAATTTGCGGAACGGTTGCACTTCTATCAAGCTGAACGATTCTCTTCAGTCGTCGTTGGTCCCGTTCTTGCAGGATATTTTTTCGGCCGCAGCGACGTTGGTGATTTGATCTTTTACCGGATTCTGATCCTCACGGTACAGTCGTGAACTGGTCGTACGGGAAAATCCCCACTTCAGCGCTACCTCGGAGGTGCTGTTTCCCACTATAACACCACGTTCAAACTCACTTAAATCTTGATAAACTGCCAGTGTAGCAGCATTAACCGGTGGAACAAGTGCGCCGCACACTTGTCATTTATAGGCGTTGTCGACCGCAGTGCCGCATTCTGCTCGCAGTGCCGTATTCTGCTCTTTTGCATGTCTCAGTATTTGAATACGCATGCCTATACCAGTTTCTTTGGCGCTTCAGTGTATAACCACCTGGTACTACAACGACTAATCCAGCTATTAGGGCAAGTGCGACTGAGCTGTTCCCTCAAACATCTGGTAAAATGTGGTAGGGCCGCGTCATGCCGGAAACACACATCAGTCCACGAGGCCAAAAGAACGTCCTCGGGGTGTTGATAAACAAACTTTCCAAAAAATGCAAGTAGTTCTGTCTTGTCATTCGCTCATCTAAAATGACTGTACCTATCAAGATGTTAATGATCTTGCCACAGCAATCATTGATGGAAAAACTAATCTCGAAACTGGTTTCCCCTGTAGCGTGGGGATTTTCCTGCGACTATCGACGATTATTACATGTGTCGTTGATTCCATTCCGTGTAATGTAGCTTCATCGATGACTAGTATCAATAGAAGCAAATGACGATTGCCATTCAACCAGTGACAGAATTGAAGTCACGTGGCATTGTCGACAATGTAAGGATTGCGGATACGCTATATCTGAAATGGGTACAAGTTTCTCGCATGTTCGTCATACATGTGTTCGTGGGACATTGATGCATGCAGTATGTCGCCGTGTGCTGTTAATGAGACTACGCTGCACTTTCAACAGTTATGTTGCTATTGCTGCACAGGCTATTGAACTACACGTTCAGACAGAAAATGGGAACTTGGAGAAACACCTGTTTCACGTAACGTGCTGAAAATCGTGGTAAACACACTACGGTCAGGAATTCTATGTGGCGGAAAGCACCGACGCTATTCTTCGACAGCAGGTGGAACACAACCATGCAGAATCCGTAAACATATACCATATTTGCGTATTTTTCATTATTGTAGACGTGTGTCATTTTAGCCAGTGCACGTACACCACAGTTACCGACGACTGATGATGCTTTACCTCAATGAAGCGAAACGCGTCTGGTGAAAAAAATCGCGCATTTTTGTAGTTGCAACGAGAGAACAAAAATACCCTCAAGACAGTTACCGGTCCTTCTCTCTACTACACTCTCAGTCTCATGCACTACTTCACTCGCAACGCAAAATGGGCACTTGCGCGTTTAACGGCCAGTTTAATGCCAGAAACACATCCATAGAAAACAGGTTGAAATTAACGAGGCATACTGGGCTAGAATAAAACGTCAAAGACGTTCACTCGGTAAGAAACATACGAGCACATCACTAGGTCAAATACAAACGTACGAGGTCTCTTCAAAAAATTCCGGAACATTCTTAATTTCACGTTAGTGGTGTGTTGCAATGAAATGCGGTTGGCATCTCGGCATACCCCTTTGTTTAAGGTGTAACTGCCGGACGTTCCATTGTTGCATGTTGTTAGTTATTGTTCAGTGCTGTATTGCGTAGAATAGTGTGTCGGAGAGTTTGCGACTTTCGAGTAGGCAGAATTACAGGAGCAACGCATCTGCGTTAAATTTCACGTGAAACTCAAGAGAACCTTTACAGAGACACAACAAATGTTCAGGAGCATTACGGCGATGGGTACTTAAGCCGTATATGGTGTTACGAAAGGTTCACACGCTTTAAAAATGGCCGCACGCAAGATGAAGATGACCCTCGTTCAGAACGCTCTTAGATGGCTACCGACGACGATCATGTCAGAAACGTCAACGAAATTTTGGGTGCCAATCGAAGACTGACTGACCGAGAGACTGCAGAAGAATGTAACATTTCAGTTGAATCAAGTCATGAAATCCTGACAGCATCTTGGAATGTATTATGTTGTCGCCTAGATGGTCCTACGGCTCAAGAGTCAAGATCAGTAAGAACTTCGCCTCGCAATGTGTGAACAACTGGATCGCCTAAATAAGAGAATCATAACAGATGATGAGATGTGGGTCTGTGGTTATAAAGTTGAGACGTTGAAAGGACGTGAATCTGCAACAATAGACGAGATAACAGAAAATTCCCAGAGGGGGCTTCATGCAGTCCACCAAAACGCGTACCAAGACTGCTTCCAGAAGTGCCCAACACTGCTTCTGGAAGTGCAAACGGCGTTGGTGCGGCGTCTCAATTGTCGAGGAGAGTATTTCGAAGGGGACCATGCACAAAAAGTAAGAGGTAAGTGTAGAAAAATTTTGTATACAAAGTTCTTGAGCTTTTTGAACAGATCTCGTACATTAAACGTTTTCTATCTTGGAAACCATTCGGAATGGGACGTATGTCTATATGAAGTCTTTTGCTTCAAATAAGCGTTTTTTTCATGTCTCTGGTTATTGATCATTCCTCCTGGGAGACCCTGTACATGGACTGTAATGGCCCTATAACACACTCTATGGGTAATGCCGAAAGCAGGTTTACATCAGTCGACCTTGCCCCGTTAAAAACGTGTTTCTGAGTTCCGTATTCTAGGAAGTTGTTAATATAGTCAAAAATCTGGTCCAAAACTCCGTAAGATCTTATTTTGTTCTCAACGCGACAGAGCAGAACTGTAACAAATATCTTCAGGAAATCGAAGATTACTCGATCAACCTAGACGGCGTTGTCTACGGACCTCTTGGTCCCATAGACGAACAAAGCGAGTTAATTTTGGCAAGATCTCAGTTTTCAGAATCAATGTTGTTCCTATAGATGATATTTTCGTTCCCCCACGACTCACAATACGGGAGCCTAAAATTCTACAGTCGGTTATGACCGCGGTACAGGCCTATACATTGGTGCATGTGTCCAATGAACCTTCTCGAAAACGGTTTTGTTATGCCGGTATATTTCACGCAAATAAATTGCAGCGTTTTTTTTAAAGTTAATCTGTGATATACTTTTGTTCTTCTTTAGTGTATCTGTCTTCTGAGAGGTTTAACTGGAGACTCTTCATGGTGTCCTATACTGAGCATCTTCCTCCATCTGTTTTTATGTTCGACCCATTCAAATGCTATCCATCATTCCAATTTTCTTCCTACCTCTTTCTCTCATTCCTTCCGCTTTTCTCCATAGGTTCTTTGTTGCAGACATTTCCTACGCGGAATCTGTCCCAGCCAAGAATTTTCCCTGTTTCTGATCACTTCCAACGATATTCTTCCCCCCCCCCCCCCCCCCCCCATCCGTCCCCCCCGTATTTTCTTCACTACTTCTTCTTTCTTAAGCCTGCCAGTCTTTCTAAATACCTTTCTTCTCGCTTTTTAACTCTCCATGATTCACTCCTTTATAGAATTACATTCCAAACATAACATTTATCAAACATTTTCCTCGTGCCCATTTGTTTTCTTCTAGCGATTAGTAACTGCTCCACCTCTTCAGATTCTCTCGTTCCAATAATATATTTCTTCGTATTTCTTCTGCGCAGCCTTCGTTCCATGTAATTAAACTTCCCAGCTACAGAGAGGATTTTATGTACTCTATCATTTTTCGCATTAGAATATGTTAACTGGCGCTTTCTTCTTGTTCATTCTCTTCACTTTCTTTATATGGGTTTTAAATTGTGTTGTGTCTGTAGAAAAACCAGTCTTAACTGCAAAATACTAACGCAAATTATAAGTAGAAGAAGGAACCACATGTATATGCCAACTTAGGAGAAGCTACGTTTGAGTTCCGAAGAAATGCAGAAAAACGGAGAGGTATCTGTTGAGAGGCTGGACAGATGTGTGTTTCCTGAAGAGGGGCAGCAACCTTTTCAGTAGTTGCAGGGGCAACAGTCTGGATGATTGACTGATCTGACCTTGTAACACTAACCAAAACGGCCTTGTTGTGTTGTTACTGGGAACGGCTGAAAGCAAGGGGAAACTACAGCCGAAAATTTTCCGAGGGCATGCAGCTTTACTGCATGGTTAAATGATGATGGAGCCCTTTGGGTAAAATATTATGGAGGTAAAATAGTCCCCCATTCGGATCTCCGGGTGGGGACTACTCAAGAGGACGTCGTTATCAGGAGAAAGAAAACTGGCGATCTACGGATCGGAGCGTGGAATGTCAGATCCCTTAATCGGGAAGGCAGGTTAGAAAATTTAAAAAGGGAAATGGATAGGTTAAAGTTAGATATAGTGGGAATTAGTGAAGTTCGGTGGCAGGAGGAACAAGGCTTTTGGTCAGGTGAATACAGGGTTACAAATACAAAATCAAATAGGGGTAATGCAGGAGTAGGTTTAATAATGACTAAAAAAAATAGGAGTGCGGGTAAGGCACTACAAAGAGCATAGTGAACACATTATTGTGGCCAACATAGACACGAAGCCCACGCCTACTACAGTAGTACAAGTTTATATGCCAACTAGCTCTGCAGATGATGAAGAAATTGATTAAATGTATGATAAGATAAAACAAATTATTCAGGTAGTGAAGGGAGACGAAAATTTAATCGTCACGGGTAACTGGAATTCGAGAGTAGGAAAAGGGAGAGAAGGAAACATAGTAGGTGAATATGGATTGGGGGTAAGAAATGAAAGAGGAAGCCGTCTGGTAGAATTTTGCGCAGAGCATAACTTAATCATAGCTAACACTTGGTTCAAGAATCATGAAAGAAGGTTGTATACATGGAAGAGGCCTGGAGATACTGGAAGGTTTCAGATAGATTATATAATGGTAAGACAAAGATTTAGGAACCAGGTTTTAAATTGTAAGACATTTCGAGGGGCAGATGTGGACTCTGATCACAATCTGTTGGTTATGAACTGTAGATTAAAACTGAAGAAATCCAAAAAGGTGGGAATTTAAGGAGATGGGAGAGGGATAAACTGACATAACCAGAGGTTGCAAAGAGTTTCAGGCACAGGATCAGGGAACTGTTGACAAGAATGGGGGAAAGAAATACAGTAGAAGAAGTATGGGTAGCTACGAGAGATGAAATAGTGAAGGCAGCAGAGTATCAAGTAGGTAAAATGACGAGGGCTAGCAGAAATCCTTGGGTAACAGAAGATACACTGAATTTAATTGATGAAAGGAGAATATATAAAAATGCAGTAAATGAAGCAGGCAAAAATGAATACAAACGTCTCAAAAATGAGATCGACAGGAAGTGCAACATGGCTAAGCAGGGATGGCCAGAGGCCAAAGGTAAGGATGTAGAGGAATGTAGATACTGCCACAAGAAAATTAAAGAGACCTTTGGACAAAAGAGAACCACTTGTATGAATATCAAGAGCTCAGATGGAAACCCACTTCTAAGCAAAGAAGGGAAAGCAGAAACGTTTCATAAACAGCACTAGAAAAAAAAATAGAGAATCATTTCGCAGAAGACGCGATTCAACGTCATTTATACAGATATCATAACCACAGAGATTGGCTTACATTAGATACGCTTCGGACGACATTGCGGAAGCCGAATGCTTGGCGGCAGTCAGTTAATCGCTGCGACAGCGACAGCAATGAAAAATGCAACAGTTTTCTACACTGTAATGGTATAGCGTAGTAATCATCATATAAACCTGACGGGTTGAAGGTTCGAGGATCTTCAAATGCAGTGAAATTTTTTTTTTTTTTCTAAATCTAATCAAAATACTTTGATTACCATGTTTATTCAGCTCTTTGGTTCAAATGTATTTTTTTTTTTAATTTCTAATTCTTCTACGCGTCATTTTGATCATTCCACTGATTTTATTATCTAGTCTTATTTTTCTACCTATGATCTGCTTGTGCCGCCTGTAATCTGCACCCAAGTGCCAACCAGGACTGCTCAATGGTTGGTAAGACGGCATTCCGTGTAGCCTGTGTGAGGACAATTTCAGGTAACCAATGAGAACAAGAAATTAGTTTCCCTTTACAGCTGAAACTGAAATTTTGCTGAGGAAGACAGCTACGCGACCAAGCATATTACGACATTTTTCTGTGTTCCGTTTGCTCGTAGACTTTACGGCCTCAGGCATCGTGAACAAAGCGATCGTGATTTTCGCACTGCCGCAGATTGCTGATAGCCGTATTGTCGGATACATTGCACGTCACAGGATTGTGGATAGGTTAGCTACAAACCTTGCTGTCCGCCGCAGATCAGTCACTGGTCTCTTAAAATCATCTGCCGACAGGACACCTCCCACATATGTCATACCTCGCGCCGGCCGCTACCCCCACATTGCTCCGCGTTACACATTGAAATCATTTGTGAAGCGACCCGCGTGTTTCTGTGTTGCCGCTAACCAAGCGGTAGCCGGCAGCGGATGCGGCAACACTGTATTGGCAAGTGATAGACGTCAACTATCAAGTAATATTAATCAGACTATAGACAAATTTACAGGCTTAGATCCGCATAGAGAGTATTGTCTGGCGATCCAGTTCTCTCAAAGTCCACTAGTAGACGGCTGCTACAGCAACACTACTAGCCATTAAAATTGCTACACCAAGAAGAAATGCAGATGCTGAACGGGTATTCATTGGACAAATATATTATACTAGAACTGACATGTGATTACATTTTCATGCAATTTGCGTGCATACATCCTGAGAAATCAGTACCCAGAACAACCACCTCTGGCCGTAATAACGGCCTTGATACGGCTGGGCATTGAGTCAACCTGAGCTTGGATGGCATGTACAGGTACATCTGGCCATGCAGCTTCAACGCGGTACCACAGTTCATCAAGAGTAGTTCAAATGGCTCTGAGCACTATGGGACTTAACATCTATGGTCGTCAGTCCCCTAGAACTTAGAACTAGTTAAACCTAACTAACCTAAGGACAGCACACAACACCCAGTCATCACTAGGCAGAGAAAATCCCTGACCCCTCCGGGAATCGAACCCGGGATCCCGGGCGCGGGAAGCGAGAACGCTCACAAGCTGCGGACCATCAAGAGTAGTGACTGGTGTATTGTGACGAGCCAGTTGTTCGGCCACCATTGACCAGACGTTTTCAACTGGTGAGAGATCTGGAGAATGTGCTGGCCACGGCAGCAGTCGAACACTTTCTGTATCCAGAAAGGCCAGTACAGGACCTGCAACATGCGGTCGCGCATTATGCTGCTGAAATGTAGGGTTTCGCAGATATCCAATGAAGGGTTGAGCCACGTGTCGTAACACATCTGAAATGTAACATCCACTGTTCCAAGTGCCGTCAATGCGAACAAGAGGTGACCGAGACGTGTAACCAATGGCACCCCATACCATCACGCAGGGTGATACGCCAGTGTGGCGATGACGAACACACGCTTCCAATGTGCGCTCACCGCGATCTCGCCAAACACGGATGGGACCATCATGATGCTATAAACAGAACCTGGATTCATCCGAAAAAATGACATTTTGCCATTCGTGCATCCAGGTTCGTCGTTGAGTACACCATCGCAGGCGCTCCTGTCTGTGATGCAGCCTCAAGGGTAACCGCAGCCATGGTCTCCGAGCTGATAGTCCATGCTGCTGCAAACGTCGTCGAACTGTTCGTGCATATGGTTGTTGTCTTGCAAACGTCCCCATCTGTTGACTCAGGGATCGAGACGTGGCTGCAAGATCTGTTACAGCCATGCGGATAAGATGCCTGTCATTTAGAGTGCTAGTGGCACGAGGCCGTTGGGATCCAGCATGGCGTTCCGTTTTACCCTCCTGAACCCAACGATTCCATATTCTGCTAACAGTCACTGGAACTCGACCAAGGCGAGCAGCAACGTCGCGATCCGATAAACCGCAATCGCGATTGGCTACAATTCGACCTTTATCAAAGTCGGAAACGTGATGGTACGCATTTCTCCTCCTTACACGTGCCATCACAACAACGTTTCACCAGGCAACGCCGGTCAACTGCTGTTTGTGTATGAGAAATCGGTTGGGAACTTTCCTCATGACAGCACGTTGTAGGTGTCGCCACCGGCGCCAACCTTGTGTGAATGCTCTGAAAAGCTAATCATTTGCATATCACAGCATCTTCTTCCTTTCGGTTAAATTTCGCGTCTGTAACACGTCATCTTCGTGGTGTAGCAATTTTAATGGTCAGTAGTGTACATTTGCATGATGGCTGTGAAATGGAAGGTATTGCACGACTGTGTTTCTGCTGTTCCACTCTCGAATTGTGTGTGGGGAAAATGAAAATCTAAAGCTTTCCGTACGAAACATGGTTTCTCTTATTTTATAGCAATGGCTTTTTCTACTGGTGTAAGTAGGGGAAATCAAAATATTTGGCATCAGAAGAAATTTCACTGCAATGAAAAACACCTTTGTTTTGAAGATCGTCACAAAACGAACCTCCACTGTTTCAACAAGCTTTCCATGGAACCTATCGCGCAATAATCCCATGAGGTTCGTTTGTTTTTAAAGTAACTTCCTTAGCTAAAGTATTGCATCTTCTAAGTGTTCCGACAGTTAAATGTTGTGTTCAGGTTCGCTTTTCTTGCAGAAATTTCTATTCGATGGTATCAATTTTAGTTCTTCCCCACTGAAACCCCTACATAATTTGGGATGAACGACATCATAATTTATATAATTTATCGTGTAACAGAAATGCAACGGAATCTTCTTAGAACACATGTGGAGGACACAAAGATATTATTATTCAAGGTCAACAGACACTTTTTGCACCATTAAGATATTTTGACTTTGTAAGAGAAAATCATCACGAATTCAGACGCATAGCTGAAATGATATTTTCCGAGCATGCAGTTTTATTAAAAACGCTCACGAGGAACAGCGCTAAAAACCTTTTGTACTTTTAGTAAGATGGAATGAAGTCGAGATCTCATACGATAAAAGAAACAATCAACCCACAGTTGAGCTACTAGGCGCCGTATATATGCGGTCGACAAATTGTATGACGCACAGGTGAACACGGAAATATTCGTTTCGTGCTGTGTTAAGAATGCGTGGAGCTTTTCTCAACATTATGTCGTTTTGCATTGTGTCGTTTGAATGTGGCGTCATTAGTCAATGTTATGAAAAGAACATGAGACCTGCTGTTGCCAAGTACATCTCGATTTTGGCTACGATGGGGTAGATATAATCTTTCTCCTCTACTGCTCAGTCTGTATGTCGAGACAGCAATGATGTAACAAAAAGGTTCAGAATCTGAACCAAAATGCAGAGATACCAAGGATAATAATTCGATTTTGACATTGCTATTCTCAGTGCAGCCGAAATTAGCAACCCAGGCCAAAAGAAGTGTACTTCCGTTAAGCAGAAGTCATAATTTGAGGACGAAATTTGTGAGAATGTACTTCTGGAGCACGGCGATGTATAGATGTATAGAAGTGAGAAAAGCGAGAAATAAGAGAATGGAAGCATCTGAGATATGGTATGAAGGGGAGTAAATATGATGAAACTGGTCTAAAACTGACATTTTCCCATTGTCTCTCAATAATATTTTATCTCTTCTGAACAATGTGATGTATTATTTGTCGTATCATTCCAGTTGGAAGTACACTTCTTACCCTTCAAGATTTAATAGTGGAAACGTTATAAAATCCAGTCGAGCTGCATTAACGTACTCAAATATCTTTATCTCTGAAAGTATTCAGTCTGAAAGGCTATAGTTTTCAGCAATTCATTCCTTGATTATGTGTTCATGATTTCATGATTTCACGTAAGAGGTTGGATGCGCTGTGTAGAGGTGGCAGAATTCCACATGCATCTAGTGCTTTGCAAGTGTTGAATTGTAAAGAAAATGACCTTCAACTGGTAAAGGAAGATTTACAGGTCAGAGCATTGATGAACTCCAGCATTATTATTGAATGACAAGAAAATACGACCCATATGAACGACAAGAAATGAAAAGAGCAGCGTAGGCTACACTCTTCCACTAATCATCCAGTGATGACACGATACCCCTATACATGATCATTGTCCACCGGGTGCAGAGTCAGGAGGTAAGTACTGCAAAGCTCCGGCAGTAGTTAGAGAGGAACAGTTTAGGCATAAAAACAGCAAGCTATTTGCAGTCATGGAAGCTATTACACCTGACCTTCTTTCCAGATGTCTCCATGGTCGAATGCAAAACCCGAATGAGTGTCTCAGTAACATCATTTGAAGACGCATGCCAAAAAATGTGGTTGCAGGAACGAAAATTCTATATCTGGGTGTTTGTGATGCTGTTAAAACATTTAATGATGGTAACTTTCACTGCTATGAGTGTGAATCCTGAATCCTTCCTGGTGATGATGACAAAGTTTTATGAATTTATTTGTAAAAGTATAGACAGTAGAAAATAAAATGTCCTGTGGTGCCTCTCCTGTTCCAAGTCGGTCCGTTTGACGTCCTACCCCCCTTAAATGACCATAAATATAAGATAACAGCCTGAGTTCCCAGCGTTGCTCACATATGTACCTACTCCATTTCTATTAGTCCACCTCCTCTTTCCCCCATCCTCTGTCCATATCCATCGCCTTCCTCTCTATCCATCTTATTCTCTCCCCTCTCTCCATCCACTTCATCCACGCCGCACTCTCTGCCCATCTCCTCCTACCCCCCCCCCCTCCAATCTGTCCATCTGCTAAGCCCCTATCTCTCTCTGTCCATCTTTCCTCCCCACACTCTCTGTCCATCTCCTCCAGCCCCTCTCTCTCTCCACATAGACTTCCCTTTCTCTGTCCATGTCGCTCTCCCCATGTCTCTGTCGACATCGTCATCCATTTCTCTCAGACCATCTCCTCTTCCCAATTATCTCTGTCCACACTTTCTCTCTGTGTTCATCGCTCCTCTCCCTTTCTTTCCAGTTATCTCCGTCCACTCTTCCTCTCCCCTCTCTGTGCTTATCTACTCCTCTCCCTTTCTTTGTCCATGTCACCCTCCCCTATCTCTGTGCATCTCCTCCTCCCCATATCTGTTTCCATATTCTCTGTCTGTCCATCTCTCCCTCCTCCTCCCCCTTACGTCTCCACAGTATCAACCGGACAGCAGTAAGACTTTGCTGGTTCTTACCCCCACAGCATTTCTTTCCAGACAGTGAATAGTATGTGCACCAAGTTTGGTTGAAATTGATCAAGGGGTTTAGGAGGAGTTTTTCACCCACCACTTTGCCCGCATACGCACATGTATTTCACATATATTTAATATATTTTACACATATTTCAACTGTATCTCTAGCGAAATTCGCCCTGCAGTTTCGTTTTCAAGCAGCTCAACGTTTATGACGTCTCATCTTCTGAACTATGTCGGACAATGATATGATTTTGTAGGTACATTCAGCGGCGTAAGAGGATACAGTAAGCGATTTGTGTTGCGAATAGAGTTAGTACCAATAGAAGTACACTACTGGCCATTAAAATTGCTACACCACGGAGAAATGCAGATGATAAACGGGTATTTATTGGATAAATATATTATACTACAACTGACATGTGATTACATTTTCACGCAATTTGGGTGCATAGATCCTGAGAAATCAGTACCCAGAACAACCACCTCTGGCCGTAATAACGGCCTTGATACGCCTGGGCCTTGAATCAAACAGAGCTTGGATGGTGTGTACAGGTACAGCTGCCCATGCAGCTTCAACACGATACCACAGTTCATCAAGAGTAGTGACTGGCGTCTTGTGATGAGCCAGTTGCTCGGCCACCATTGACCAACGTTTTCAATTGGTGAGAGATCTGGAGAATGTGCTGGCCACGGCAGCAGTCGAACATTTTCTGTATCCAGAAAGGCCCGTACAGGACCTGCAACATGCGGTCGTGCATTATCCTGCTGAAATGTACGGTTTTGCAGGGATCGAATGAAGGGTAGAGCCACGGGTCGTAACACATCTGAAATGTAACGTCCACTGTTCACACTGCCGTCAATGCGAACAAGAGGTGACCGAGACATGTAACCAATGGCACCCAATACCATCGCGCCGGGTGATACGCCAGTATGGCGATGACGAATACACGCTCCCAATGTGCATTCACCACGATGTCGCCAAACACGGATGCGACCATCATGATGCTGTAAACAGAACCTGGATTCATCCGAAAAAATGACGTTTTGCCATTCGTGCAGCCAGGTTCGTCGTTGAGTATACCATCGCAGGCGCTCCTATCTGTGATGCAGCGTCAAGGGTAACAGCAGCCATGGTCTCCGAGCTGATAGTCCATGCTGCTGCAAACGTCGTCGAACTGTTCGTGCAGATAGGTGTTGTCTTGCAAGCGTCCCCATCTGTTGACTCAGGGACCGAGACGTGGCTGCACGGTCCGTTACAGCCATGTGGATAAGATGCCTGTCATCTCGGCTGCTAGTGATACGAGGCCGTTGGGATCCAGCACGGCGTTCCGTATTAGCCTCCTGAACCCACCGATTCCATATTCTGCTAACAGTCATCGGATCTCGACCAACGCGAGCAGCAATGTCACGATACGATAAACCGCAATCGCGATAGACTACAAACCTTTATCAAAGTCGGAAACGTGATGGTACGCATTTCTCCTCCTTACACGAGGCATCACAACAACGTTTCACCAGGCAACGCCGGTCAACTGCTGTTTGTGTATGAGAAATCGATTGGAAACTTTCCTCATGTCAGCAAGTTGTAGTTGTCGCCACCGGCGCCAACCTTTTGTGAATGCTCTGAAATGTTAATCATTTGCATATCACAGCATCTTCTTCCAGTTGGTTAGATTTCGTATCTGTAGCACGTCATCTTCGTGGTGTAGCAATTTTAATGGCCATTAGGGTAATAAAAGCAAACGTCAAGCATGATGTGGGAGTTTTTCACGCATCTTTGTTCATGACATCATATCTGATGAACTATGCTCCGTACAACGACATAATTTTGTAGATAAATTCAGAGGCATATGCGGACACCGTCTGCGAAATTTGTTGCGAACAGAGTTCGTAGCACACAAGTAATAAATTTAAACATCATGCATGACGCGGCATTTTTCGCGCATCTCCTGAACTATGTGTCGAATGGAAGATTCAGATTTGTTTGAAGGACTGAAAAGTGAAATGCGTGTATGTAGGACATCCCATACAAGACGATAGTGCCACCAATTCTGTTGGTTCACTGTTAGTAACCCGTATCAAGTAGATAGGACAATAGATGTTGAAGAAATTTAGAGACGTGCTGCTAAGGTAGTAATAGGTCGGTGTTGCCTATATGAAAGTGTAACAGAAATGTAAATTATAGAGCTCAGCGATCAGTCGTCCTTTTTAAACTTTATTGGCAGATCTAGATTTCAGCTAGAAGCTAGCCATTCGCAATGCTAAGAATACAAGAAGTACATAGTTAGATGATGTCATAAAAAGTTACAATTAATAGTTTAACTCACATGGTTTGTATATTACATACCACTATTATTTTTGCTCAATGTATGTAATGCTTGTTGGTCGGGCCTCATTCACAGTTCAATGAATACTACTGTTTGCGGAAGGCGGGCTGTGTGGAGAACACATCGGTTGATTACATGGCACCATCAATGTGAACTACGTATATAAATTTCAAGGGAAGTAAACCACTTAAATTTGCATGAGAGTTACATAAAATGAAACATAAGTAAAATTCTTACATTCTTGTGTTAAATTTTTTTTTTAAATTTAAATGTTTTAATAATAATAACGGACTCATAAGGAGTGAACATGGAAATTTTATTACTTGCTGGCAAATATGAAATAAGATGGACTACAATGTCAGAATTTTACTTATGTTTCGTTTTATGTAACTCTCATCCAAAATTGAAGTGGTTTACTTCCCATGAAGTTTATATACGTAGTTCATGTAGATGGCGCCATGTAAGCAACCGAGGTGTTCTCCATACAGCCCGCCTTCCATAAACAGTAGTATTCAATGAACTGTGGATGAAGCCCGGCCAACAGGACAACCGGCACCACCAAACGTCGTGACTGGGCCAGGTTCTACTCCACTGACTTGCCTCCCTTTTTCTAGGACGGTACGAACTCAGTGTCTTTGCTGGCGATTTTAATTGCGTCCTTCATCCCAAGGACAAATTCCGCACTACACACTTTGTACAGAACTGCGTATGGTGATTCACAATCTCCATATGTGAGATACGAGGGAAAAGATATACGGTGACAGTTCTGGACAAACACATCTTTCCAGTAATTCGGCGAGCCGACATGATCGTATATATGTGTCTCAAGGTCTTACACGGAGAGTGGTCGTCGCCGAACGAAGGCCTCTGGCCTTTTCTGATCACGGTGGCTACATCTGCGCGATGCATCTCCACACTCAAAAAATTTGCCATGCTAACAGCCTTTGGAAGATGGAAGTAACACACCTTCAGGACCAGGAATGCCACCGGCAAGTCGCCGCAGTGTGGGCTAACTGTGAACGACGTCACTCCCGATGCCAGTCGACCTAGGCGTGGTGGCTCCTCAGCGCCAAACTGGCAGTCCGCAAGTCACTTACGCTCTTTGGCAAGGACACAGCTGCGTGACACTGGCAGACCCTGGACGTCGAAGCTCTACCCCCATCACCAGACAGACAACGAGAACGACATGGAGTCAAAGCTCATATTTTTGACAAAGCGCCGCTTAGAAGGCGCCGGAGTCTGCTTCCGAAGACATGACCGAACCATAGGAGAGGTCCCCACCTTGCATCACATTGTGGCTGACATGCGCCAACACCCCCGACAGTTTATTACACGCCTAGTGACGCAAGGGGTTCGCTCCTGTACGACCCGAGCAACCATAGTGAGAGCCATGGATGATCATTTACGTCATCTTCACCAGGAAAGTGCTGTAGACAGTGAGGCCATTGCGGAAGCATTACAACAGGTGACACACACTACTGACAGAGCAACGGCGACGGCATTACTGGAGGCAGTCTCGTATGGTAAGATGGACGACGCCTTGGACAAATGTTTGGTCAACAAGTCTACTGGGCCTCAAGGATTACGAGTCAAGTTTTACCGGATCGTCCACGACATCATGGTGCCCCACTGGGTTCCAATCCTCCGAGAACTCATGTCCATGGACTGCGTCATACCGCCTTCCTCATACCAGTACACAAGCTAGCATGATGGCAGTTGGTCAGTGACTATCGGCCACTTACAATATTGAATGCCAACTAGAAGATCTTCGTCTGGCTTTTAGCAGGCCGCTTTAAGAAGACTTTGTCAATGATTCTCGCCCCAGAACAGACGGCACAGGGGGGAGACGAGTGGCAGTGTTCTCCATCGATTTCAGTAGGGCCTTCGACAGAGTGCACAACAAATTCCTACTACAGATGATGAACCATATGGTGTTCCCTCCCAGACTCACCCACACCACACCCTGCGACGCCTTTTGGAAGTAGCCAGCTCTCACGTCCAGGTCAACGGACAGACAGTGGGTGCAATACCCATGAAGAAGTCTCTACGACAAGGTTGCTCCATTTCTACCTGCCTTTATGCAACTGAATTCGAGCCACTTGTCGGGCATCTGGCACCACCCTGCGAGACACCACCTTTCGCTATAGGGCATACGCCGACGAGCTGCTACTGCTGTTTCGTTCCGCTGATGAAGCCCGCAGCGCTTGATCGAGCGCTGTGGACAGGCCTTGGGCAGTATTCTGAACATCGACTTGGTGGCGCTGGATGTCGGGCGCGGTCTCGGGCTGGGCGCTGTCGGCCCCCTCTCACCAGTTACCGAACTGAGATATTTGGGAGTCACGTATACGAAGCATGTGCGCGGCACGGCCGCGGCAAACTATCGACGGTTACTACAGGCTGTACGCGTGATGGTGTGCCTGAACCTGCTCCGGGACTTGAACCAGTTGCAACGTGTGGAATACCTGAACCTCCACGTGGCATCAAAACTCAATGACTTGGCACAGGTCCTCCCCCTACCAGCGGCGATAGGTCGCAGACTTCAGGCGGCCTTCGGTTATTTCCTACCTACAGGACACATATTTACAGTACGTTATGACATTCTCACCCTCCCCCTACGCAATGGTGGGCTCGGACTGGTTAATGTCCGAGCACAGGCAGCTGCCCTTTGTATCAGCAATATGTGGAAACGATGGACCACTCAAAACACCTCCCTCACGAGTCGTCTATTGGACGTCGTGGTGCCAGTCTCCCACGTCCCACCGGTGTCGCCGGCGCACGTCGGCTCACATCTCTCCCACTTATCGACATTCATTCTGGAATACAGCTATGTGGCCTCAGATTTCTACACAACGTCCCCGCTAAAGGCGGAAGAACCTTACACCACCCTTCTGCGGGCAGTTCCGCGTAATATGCTAGAAACCAAGTACCCAACTGTCAATTGGCCACGAGTGTAGAGAACGGTTCATCACCACTTCCTGCCAACCACCGTGCGTACGACGTGGTATCGAGCCACCAATAAAAAACATGCGATGCGACACGGGCGACTGAGACAGAAGATCTTAGCTTGTTACCTAAGTGTTCCATCTGACGTGATTGAGCCTAGATCCCTTCTGTGTCCGGAAGACTGTTACTTTCCCCCCCGCCAAATATCATGCGCTTACATGGTTCAGGGGATTATATCTTCGGCGATGGGAAGAAAGAGGTACTTGATTACTGGTGGTACCTGCAAAATTCTCACACCACTCTTGCACGCACACCGAGATGCCGTGCCCTCTTTGTATATTATTTACGCAGCGTTATCGTAAACCCGCCCGCTAGATGGGGAGTGCCAGGCACAGTGTAACGTACGGCGCAACGTCTCATCGAAGAGAGCGTGTCCTCAACTGCAAGCAGTGACAAAGGAAAGGGATTCGTTGATTTCAGGAACGCAGCATGAATTTGTTGTAGATATTTTAGACGGTGCTGATGGATACAGAAAACGCTAGTGGCAGTGGACAAGAAAACTCCAGTTACACCATTTCTTGAAGAAAGATTCTTTTCCCTGAAGTAGAGCAATCAGTACACAAAGCTACTTGACTTTATACTTTGAATTACATTTTTATTGTAATATTTCGGTTTTTCATGTGTACACATTTACTAATTGTAATCATGTAATCAGATAAAACAAATAAATAAATAAAAATTTAATAAAACAAATTATAGACACATGGAACCTGTCCCATGGGAGAATTTTGGGAATAGTTAGGGGCAACGCCTAAGAGGGTTAGTTCTTTCCTTTTTGTTTTATGATAAAGTGGCGGTGCCAAGTAGAAGTAGATTTACTTTTTGTTTCTTTTATTTTTGGAGATTAAACTTAGCTACATGAGAAGATAGGTCCACGATAAAAAAATGTCGTCTATGGCAAAAAAAGGGGACAGCGTGTTTGATTACTAATCAAAAGGTCATCTGTCCCGGGTCCTAACCCCGCCATCATTTAAATTTTTAATAAAAATTAGCACTGGTGGCCGAAGACTTTCGGCATAAGAAGTCACCCTCATTCTGTCAAGCGCCTTGTGAAAGATGGCGAAGCAGTGGACAGAGGTTAAGGGCACTGTCTTGTCCTTCGGGCGAGAAACTGCCTCTAAAAGCAAAAGGATCAGCGTTCATCACCGGCATGAGGCTGCAGAAGGCAACGGATACTACTGCATTAAAGATATATAATGTCTATCTGCAAGACACATGGCCTGTAACTGAAATATCATGATCTCTCCATTGGCAAAAGATTCCGCAATAGTCCCCCCATTAGGATCTGCAGGAGGGGATTGCCAAGCGGGAGATCAGCAAGGGAAAAATATTGAATAACCAACGAAAGAATAACGTTCTATGAGTCGGGACGTGAAATGTCAAGAGGCTTCACGCGTTAGGGAAGCTACAAAATATGAAAAGCGAAATGCAAAGGCTCAATCAAGATACAGCGCGGATTAATGAAGTGAAGTGGAAAAAAGACAAGGATTTCTTGTCTGATGAGTATAAGATAGTATCAACAGTAGCAGAAAATAGTATGAAGGGGGTAGGATTTGTTACGAATGGAAAGGTAGGGCAGAGAGTGAGTTACTGTGAACAGTTCAGAGATAGGGTTGTTTTCATCAGAATCCGTACTAAACAGACACCGACAATGATAGTTCGGGTACAAATGCCGACGTCGCAAGCTGAAGATGAAGAAATAGAGAAAGTATACCGAAGTGACAGAAAAATTATATGAGGATACTGAGCCGGTAATTCAGTACGCAAAGGGAGATGAAAAACAAAGTCATGGGGGACTGGAATGCGGTTGTATGGGAAGGAGTAGATGAAAGGGTTATGGGAGAATATGGGTTTGGTACTATGTATCAAAGAGGAGAAAGACTAATTGAGTTCTGTAATAAATTTCAGCTAGTAATAGCGAATATTCTGTTCAAGAATCCCAAGAGGAAGAGGTATACTTGGAAAAGGCTGGGAGATACAGCAAGATTTAAGTTAGATTAAATCATGGTCAGAAAGAGATTACAAAATCAGGTATTGGATTGTAAAGCGTATCCAGCAGCAGATCACAATGTAATAGTGATGAAGAGAAAGCTGCAGTTTAAGAGATTAGTCAGGAAGGATCAATACGCATAGAAGTGGGATATGGAAGTACTAAGGATTGACGAGATACCCTTGAAGTTCTCTAAGGCTATATATAGTGCGATAAGAAATAGCTAAGCGGACATTTCAGTTGAAGAGGAATGACACCCATAAAAAAACAGTCACAGAAGTTGGAATGGAAAAACAAGGATACTAAGAAGTTAACTGTGAACAAACCACGGGTAACAGAAGAAATACTTCATTTGATCTATGAAAGAAGTAAGTACAAAAATGTTCAGCGAAATTCAGGAATACAGAAATGCATGTTGCTGAGTAATGAAATAAATAGGAAATGCAGGGAAGCTAAGCCGAAACAGCTACACGAAAAAAAATGCGAAGAAATCAAAATCATTGCCGGAAGGACTGATTCGGTAATAGAAAAGTAGAAACAACCTTCGGTGGAATTAAAAGCTCGGAGGTAACATTAAGTGTGCAACAGTAATGCCAATGCTAAATGTAATGCCTCTACCGGATGGGTGGGGGGGGGGGGGTGAGGAGCGGGAGATTTTATCTTTTTATTTTTTATTTTGGCTTTGAGTTACAAGGACCACACAGCCAACAACGGTTACAAAGTGCCAAAAAACTTAATTACAAAAAAGCAGAATAGAACAAAATTACGAATTTGGCGTACAGCCACACTCTTAAAGCAAAATAAAAGCACTATTAGACAAACACAGGACAGCCGGCGGCAGTGATAACAATGACGTTGGAGCAGAATTACAAATAGCAGTATACAACAATATTACGACATATGCTCTAAAAGACTAAATATGAAAGAGCAAACATCATACAAACAATACAACAGTAGCTGAAGAACAAAATTTCAGATATCCCATATTACAATAGAGAAATGTAGCATACAGACAGACGTAGTTAAAGTTAAAAATAAGACAAACACAGTACAATCAACGATATGTACAATAGTCTCAGTAGAAAAGTGTCTTAAGATGCACAAGAGAGCTATAACGAAAATGTAATGTACAAACAGAGGTTTGTTCACAAATTAAATCACAAAATTATGCACCCGATTACGAACCGGGCTGATGCTATGTGAAAATGAAGACCTCGATAACTCATAAATTAAATTGGGATTCTGATGGCTTTCAAGTAGTCTGTGAACAAGTTATATTTATCAAAACGGTGGAGTAAAACAGGAACACCAGTGTGGAGGTATAATCAAATTTCTATAATAATTGGGGGAAGTGGCAACAAAACGATTATTCACGTTGGTCCCCTGGATGGAATGAACGGTCTAATGAGTAAAGAACATGGATTGAGAGTAAATCTAAGAAAGACGGAAGTAATGACAAGTAGCAGAAATGAGAACAGCGACAAACTTAACATCAGGATTATGGTCACGAAGTAGATGAAGTTAAGGAATTCTACCATCTAGGCAGCAACATAATCAATGACGGACGGAGCACGGAGGACATCAAAAGCAGACTAGCACTGGCAAAAAGGGCATTCCTGGCCGACAGAAGTCAACTAGTACCAAACATAGGCCTTAATTCGAGGAAGAAATTCCTGAGAATATACGATTCGAGTACAGCAATGCATGATAGTGAAACATGGGCCGTGGGAAAACCAGAACAGGAGAGAATCGAATCATTTGAGAAGTGATGCAACAAGCAAATGTAAAAAGTTTGGTGGACGGATAAGGTAACGAGTGAGGAGGTTCTGTGCAGATTTGGAGAGGAAATAAATGCACTATGTGATCAAAAGTATCGGACACCTGGCTGAAAATGACTTACAAGTTCGTGGAACCCTCCATCGGTAACGCTGGAATTCAGTAAGAAATTGGTCCACTCTTATCCTTTATGACAGCTTCCACTCTCGCAGGCATACTTTCAGTCAGGTACTGGAAGGTTTCTTCGGGAATGACAGCCCATTCTTCACGAAGTGCTGCACTGCGGAGAGGTATCGATGTCGCTAGATGAGGCCTGGTACGATGTCGGCGTTCCAAAACATCCCAAAGGTGTTGTATAGGATTCAGGTCTGAACTCTGTGCAGGCCAGACAGTTACAGAGATGTTATTCTCGTGTAACCACTCCGCCACATGCCGTGCATTATGAACAGGTGTTCGATCGTGTTGAAAGGTGCAGTCGTCATCCCCGAATTGCTCTTCAACGGTTGGAAGCAAGAGTGGGCTTAAAACATCAATGTAGGCCTGTGCTGTGATAGTGCCACGCAAAACGATAAGGCCTACAAGCCCCCTCCATGAGAAACACGACTACACCATAACACTACCACCTCCGAATTTTACTGTTGGCACTACACACGCTGGCAGATGAAGTTCACTGGGCATTCGCCATACCCACACCCCGCCATCGGATCGCCACGTTGTGTTCAAATGGCTCTGAGCACTATGGGACTTAACATCTGAGGTCATCAGTCCCCAAGAACTTAGAACTACTTAAACCTAACTAACCTAAGGACATCACGCACATCCATGCCCGATGCAGGATTCGAACCTGCGACCGTAGCGGTCACGCGGTTCCAGACTGAAGCGCCTAGAACCGCACGCCCACACCGGCCGGCCACCACGTTGTGTACCGTGATTCGTTACTCCACACAACATTTTCCCACAGTTCAATCGTCCAATGTTTAAGCTCCTTTCATCAAGCGAGGCGTCGTTTGACATTTACCGGCGTGATGTGTGGCTCATGAGCAGCCGCTCGGCCATGAAATCCAAGTTTTCTCTCCTCCCGCCTAACTATCATAGTACTTGCAGTGGATCCTGATGCAGTTTGGAATTCCTACGTGGTGGTCTCGATAGATGTCTGCCTATTACACATTACGACCCTTTTCAACTGTCGGCCGTCTCTGTCAGTCAACAGACGAGGTCGGTCTGTATGCTTTTGTGCTGTACGTGTCTCTTTACGTTCCCACTTTACTATGACATAGGTAATAGTGGACCTTGGGATGTTTAGGAGTATGGAAATCTCGAGTACAGATGTATGACACAAGTGACACCCAATTACCTGACCACGTTCGAAGTCTGTGAGATCCGCAGAGCGCCTCAGTCTGTTCTCTCACGATGTCTGATGACTACTGAGGTCGCTGATACGGAGTACCTGGCAGTAGGTGGCAACGCATTGCACCTAATATGAAAAACGTATGTTTTGGGGGGTGTCCGTATACTTTTGATCACATAGTGTGTGGGGGGAACACTGGCAAGAAGGGCAGGATGATAGGACATCCGTTAAGACATCAAGGAATAACTTCCATGGTAAGGGAAGAAGCTGCGAGAGTAAAACCTATAGTGGAAGACAGAGGTTGGAATACATCCAGCCCATAAATGAGGGCGTTGGTTGCAAGTGTTACTCTCAGATGAAGATGTTGGCACAGGAGGGGAAACTGGTGGCAGGCCGCGTCAAATCAGTCAGAAAACTGATGACTAAAAAAATTATATACATACGTCGATATTTACGGGCAAAAAATTGCGACAGTTTCGACGGAGGTATCGTAACTGATAAGATCTTAGCAGCCAAAAGCATTCATATGGACGATAAGGTATCATCAAAGTTGTTATCTTTAGCCGTAGAAGACAAAGTCACCGGCTTGGACAGGGATAGCAGAGGGATCAAAGTCGATGGCTAGAAAACCAGACACCTCCAATTTTCTGGCGACATCATTCTCATAACTGAAGATCTGATTGAATAAACGACTACTGCGATTCAGCAACTGAAAGTGGTCTCTGCAGCTGTCTGGATAGCAATATGCATAAATGTAAGTTCCGAGTAGAAATATGCAAATAGTTAAAAATAAGAAACTACGGAATTTGTCTCCTAACAGATGAACTTTGAGAAATAAATTCATTTATGAAAAGCCAATTACAAGTCATAAATCCCACAAAAAATGGGCTTGAGTATGGCCTCATTCAGAAAGCTTCATTTCATCATAACGAACACGAATATTCCAGTGAACCTAAAAACGAAAGAGTGCAGTATCTTTGTACTAGCAGTAACACCGTATGGTCTCGAAATACTGTCTCTGGGAAAGGTGGATTGTTCGTAAGCTGCAGTGTTATACTGTTCACAAACCGTACTGGAGATGCTGGTACCTGCCATTAGTTACGTGGTTATCAGAAGCAGAAAGCGGTTGAGATTCGCAAAAGAGTTGCCTGGCTGAAATAGCAATGGGCTTGTCAAATAGTTAGACAAGCTCTCAATAGATGGAAGAATAAATTCATTTTTTGGAGCCTTTGGGAGAAAAAAGAAGCCAAGAACGACACCAGAAAGCTATGATCCAATGATGTTAAGGTGACTCCTGGAACACGATGACTCCTGATGTCTTACAATCGATCTTATCAAATGGAAGAATACCGATGAGACTTTCATTGAGCGTTGAACGGTTAATTGTTGAAGAAGAAGGATATTCAAATCGCGGCAGGGGCTATAACTGAATAAATACTGTGTTATTTCAAATTTTGAGGGTCCATCAATGAGTTACGAGTTTCGATCTGGGAAGAGGAGCGAGACCAGACTGATTGAAATTAATAAGTGCCTACTGGCCAGGCTGCTCTATATTGCTCACTGCTGACACTGATATCTCAGTTAATGCCCAAACAGGGTAAGAAACTGAGGCGCGTAATTAATCGGTCACAGCATGTAATGACGTAATTTATTTTCTTGGTTTTCGTTTTTCTACAGAGACATCGGAGCATATACTTTTCCTGAAAGATCTTCATTGTGGCTGTCCGCCTGTACAGGCTATTTTTTGAAAGCAGAAATGAACTGGTACCCTCCTAAGTGTATTTGGCACTAAACTTCTACTTGCAACCGCGAACCACCTTCACTTACAATTCTACGTGATCGAACATAACCGTAGCTTGACCTCTTCATTTCATCATTACGCACAGTAACAGCCAGACAGATTTAGACAACGGAAATGAACCGACCGCAACGCCACAGTCCCGAAACCTAATGTTCTCAGAACAATGGAAGCTGGAATATCCTCTGTCAGCGGGATTCTAAATCACATATTTCTTTGAACAGTTTTGTGCTAGTAATATGCACTATTTTATTGTTCAATCTTAATTTAGGCGTTTGTAATAGCGTTAAATAGAATCTAGGAGTGTTTTAAAAAATTGTTCATGGGTTTGTTTGATGGAACGATAGCCATTACAAATATTAATCATGTCTCACTTTACCTACCATTTCAAAATTAGAAACAATTGCAGAAAACTATGTTTCGATGTACAAAAAATTAATGGGTTACAGTTCGCTCGCTTGACCAGTGTTTGAGTACAGAGCTCGTCCTTAGCAGGATTAATAAAGGAGACGGAAAAGATCCAGGACCATTCGTGAATAGAACAGGAAAGGGAGGAATTACGCTAGTATCGCGAGAGCCCTCCACCACACACCGTATTCTTGCGGGGTACAGACGTAGATACCTGAACATATTGTTTAGTGAAGCAGACTTGTAAAGGCATACGACCTGTTCTATGGTTCATTTGTGAAACGGGATGAAAAGAAGCCGTACTCTGAGATAAAAGTAGTTGCACTACAATGATTAGTAGCTGCTGATTACATCCCATTTAAGAAACACGTGTTAACTAGGAAAACCGATTTACATTTACCGTCTGAAGGATGGAAGGCGGTAATACGTTGATGGAAATACGTAATAAGAACATTCCGTTAAATTTTTATGCTTATTAAGGTTCACACTTTGCGGAAACGGAAGAAAGGTCGAGCAACCCAGACGACTAAACTGCACACTGCCGTAGGACAGTTTCTTTCTTACCTGCTGCACGTGCTGCACGATCTCTCCTGGCAGCCTTCATCATCACGGACGCTGTAGGAACCCTCCACTGAAAAGCAAAATAAAGGCCTAAATTAGGACATATATTTAAGAAGTAAAGTATGTAGGAGCTTCAGAGACAAAAGTACAAAAGGAAGACCCAATTTTACGGTGCAATTACGATGGATGTACCAGTTACAATCATTTTATACGAAGTTTCTGGAAGTAAGGGAAGATAACTATTTAAGATCGGAAAAATCATGTTGAACTATTGAACACCTTTTGTAAATTGCCGTTGCCTACCCACAGGAGCTTGTTATGCAAGCATGCTAAAATAACCTGCAGTGCATTGATTGCAGAAGCAAAGATCACAAGAAATTATGTTTACTTAACAAAGAGCTGAAAAAGCTGCTGAAATAAATGGATATATGGGATGAGAACATAATTTTTAATTTATAATTTTGTAGCGATTTTTGTTTTTGTTTGCATATAAGCCTTCTATCATCACGAAAAGGCGGTTCAGCCGACAGAATGGAAAGTGCTACACCATGAACGTGATCGCTACCAAACTAACACTACAGTATTTCTATCCACGTGGAATATATTAAGTAAAAGTTCACTATTATGCGAGGCTCTTTCCAGTATTTTCGGTACAGAAAAAAACCATCCCTATTGATGATGAATGTTGTGAGTACATGATGGCTGCCACACAGACATTTTAGTCGGATATCGCAGCGCAGGATGCATGGAAGACGTGCAAGTGCAGCTTGTCATCATCTTTCGAACGGCGAGAATCATTCGCCGGCCATGGGAGCCTCATGTAGACAGAGCACACAGACTGCTGGCTGTTGTGCAATGGCTGTAGAACGAGTGATAACGAGAGTGACGCGGGACAACAGTGTACCAAGGACACTAGACATGGCTCCTCCCAGGAGAACTACACCAAGACAAGATCGTACGGCAGTACAACTGATTCCGACCAATAGACGGATTACAATAGTTGAACAAAGGGCAGAGGTTATAGGCAGATGTCCACCACGAGCTAACAGGAACAGATTACTGAAAGCTAGGTGGAACTCTCTAGTTCCGCGCGTCATTTTTCACTGAGGCCTTACTACAGACAACAGAGACTTGCATGGTGTAGAGAGTGAACTAGGAAATTGAGTGGCATTCTCTGGTGTTCAGCAATGAATCTCCCTTTAGCTTTTGGCGTTCAGATCGACGCTAACGTGTACGTAGACGATCTGATGCAAGGCAACGGACACCAGCGATTCTCGAGACCCATACCTCTCCAGCTTGTGGAAGCAATGTGTGGGGAACAGTTCAGTGTGACAATAGGGCTCATTTGGCAAATGTTTGAGGGGTTTGAGTACTCGACAGTATACCTGTATGGCAAGAATGGTAAATCCAGCATGATCATCGTACCAAATGACATTTTCTAACAGTGTAGTGCAAGACCTCACACTGAATTTCGCATGACAAACGCCGTCAGGGATGTACGGATCCTCGACTGGTCTTTCCAGTCACCTTCTATGTCACTCACAGAGAGTGACTGGTATGAATAGCAAGGGACGTATTTTGAAAGCAGCTACCATCCTGCTGTCTCCATGAATCACACAGCACATGGTAAAACATTCCTAAAGATGACATTCGTACGCTGTTTGCATCCATACGACAACCAGTACAGGAATGTGTTCGTTCCCGTGGGAATCACACCCCATACTGATATTGCTGAGGGATATCTTTGTTCCGAATGGAATGGAAGTCACCGTTTAATGTCAGTTTATGATGAACGTCTCGATAAAGATAAATACCAGAGTTTCCCTTCATCATATACACTTCCCATATGTTGTGGTCTTCAGTCCTGAGACTGGTTTGATGCAGCTCTCCATCCTACTCTATCCTGTGTAAGCTTCTTCATCTCCCAGTACTTACTGCAACCTACATACTTCTGAATCTGCTTAGTGTATTCATCTCTTGGTCTCTCTCTACGATTTTTACCCTCCACGCTGCCGTCCAATGCTAAATTTGTGACCCCCTGATGCCTCAGAACATGTCCTACCAACCAGTCCCTTCTTCTTGTCAAGTTGTGCCACAAACTCCTCTTCTCCCCAATTGTATTCAGTACCTCCTCATTAGTTATGTGATCTACCCGTTTAATCTTCAGCATCCTTCCCGTATAGCGATTTATAAAACACTCAGGAATACGCTAAGGTGACAAAAGTCATAGGATATCTTCGAATATCGTGTCGAACTTCCTTTTGCCGAGCCGAGTACAGCAACTCGGCGTGGCATGGACCCAACAAGTGATGCCATAGTTTGAGAACTTGCGGCGTCCTGTCAACACGGCGAGGACAAAACGTACATTACGACGGGCTGGTTCAGCCTTGGTATGGGAACACATACGTGTTACCAGAACGGAACTCGACAAGAACGCCGAGACTTTGCTCACTCACCACCTGTACCTAGCTTCCACTCTCCCAGCACACACTTGGGAGTGCCTGTACGGCAACCCGTACGCCAGCAGTGAGCTCTACAAGAAGAAAGCCACCAACAAACAGTGTGAGAAGTTCCTCCGGCTCCCGGGCGGACGTCAACAGGAGGAGAAAGCCAGCAATATTAAGACCGCCATCAACCTGACAGAGAGAGCACTGCATGAGCCCACAATCTCCGTGTTGTCGA
The DNA here is from genome assembly GCF_021461385.2 of Schistocerca piceifrons. NCBI lineage: Eukaryota > Metazoa > Arthropoda > Insecta > Orthoptera > Acrididae > Schistocerca > Schistocerca piceifrons. The sequence goes on along the minus strand of NC_060142.1, from coordinate 598,440,654 downwards.
AAGGCCTGAACTTTGCTCCGATTCCAAGTATGTTATCAAAACGTGACATCATCAGCAACGTCGAGCAAGCCATAGGTGGACTCCCGCCGAAAGCAGCCGAAGAAGTGAGGAGGGAGACAGGCAGGGTACTCGAGAAAGCAGGGATGCCGAAGAACAACATTACGGCAGAGGAGAGCAAGGCACTCTTGAACCTTCGCGATGACAAGAATATCATGGTCTTAGCAGCAGCCAAAGGGAATGCGACAGTCCTACTGAAGTCAGAATATTACTGGCAGAAGATCGAAACCTTACTACAAGATCCAGCATATAAAGAAGTGGGGAAAGACGCATCTGCTTCTGTTACGCGCAAGACCATCGAACTTCTCAACAGCTCAGGAATTGACAGAAACACCATCAGGAAGCTTTACCCTCGGACACTGGCTCCACCGCGACTGTATGGCCTCCCGAAGATCCGTAACGAGAATGTCCCTCTGTCCTATATTCAACACCATAAATTCTCCGACGTATGGTGTAGCCAAGCATGGGGATGAAATGATGATGAAGACAATACAACAGCCAATCGCTGAGCAGAGAAAATCTCTGACCCAGCCGGGAATCGAACCCGCGCCTCTTTGCACAGCATTCTGCCCTGCTGACCACTTTCCTTTTTTGACTGAGGACGTTTGATTACTAATCAAATACGCTATCCCATTTTTTTTCTAAGCAACGAGAAAAAGAAAAATTGGTTTTCCCAGAAGGGTAAGAACCCACGAACTTAGTGTAGGGAAGCAGCATACTCACGCCTTATAAAATTCACATCAGTCTTTCCATTGTGTACCAGCCTAGTCCGCTGTAACTAGCTCTGACGTCATAAATGTTGCACAATACATCAATATGTGTTGAATATTAGTTCAATAACTTTAACCATTTTCGAAATTTGGATGTTTCTGTGTAAAAATCATTGGCGCAACAGAAAAGAGCTAGAAACTTAAAAATTTATATTTAGATTCCGTTTGTATAATAATTTAGTAGAAACATTAGTCTGGATCTCACAAATTAAAATTTTAGTTGAAATTCATGATTTTCTGGTTTTTGTCTTAAAAATTAAGGAAGCAAGATAGATTAAGTAGACGAATAAATAAGGCTAGGATGTTTAAATTTAAATAGAAGGGAGATCCGCTATAATCATAAAGATGTGAGAAGTTTCAACTGAATAACTATAAAACTATAGAGATAGTGTATCGCCAAAGGGCAAGTTCAGAGCTCGTCTACTGCGTGTAGTGTAATTAAATTAATTCTCTCGCCCAAAATATTTGACTTAGCCACGTCAGACTTTTATTATGATTACTTACCTGTGTGCTGATTGCACATTTAAGTTGAGAGCTTCATCGGCCATCAGCAAAGGAAGCAATGATTTATTTGATAACTTAAAGTGGTGCATTACTAGCCCAGCGGCTAGTCGGGAGAGCGGATTTGATCAGGCGTTCCCTTAGCCGTCCGCACCGCGGCTTTATATATAAGAACGCTGCGCGAGAGAAAAAGGACCCAGTTCTCTCCAGATGCTGATTAGCGCACCACCTGTGCTGGGAGTCGCGTCGCGTTGGTATCATTGCTATAAACAGCCTCGGATGCCGTAATAAGTTACTCGGGATACGCGTAACAATGAAATCGTTTTCGAGTGAAGTGTTAATTCTGGAAAGACTTTAATGATCTGTCTTCAGTTTGCATATGTCGTATTTTCATGTGCCGCCGGGGGACAGACATTCTACCATTATTTAGCGTGGCGTTTGATGAACATTATCATCAAATTATGGCGAGAATTCACTTAAACATTTAATTTGAACAGTTATAGTTGCATCAGCGCATTAGACTCTGAAGTGCTCTGGTAGTTGGATTGTGTGGATTATTTTGGTCTGTGACTTTCAGAATATAGTGAACATTTTAGAGAGAATGGTTTTTGATTATGAATCCCAGACAATCTCGTAATTCCTCAGAGCTAAAAGCTGTAGCTATAAATGTATTTCTCAGATGAAGTGGGCACTAGGAATTCTAATTACAGGCTTCACGTTTTGCTAATCACTTTCTGGTTGCCAGTATTGTAGTTAGAGAGCCAGTGTTGAGAACGGCAAACAACAGCATTAAATAAATAAAAGGAACACAATTTAAAAAGAATTATTCCACCCGCCGCCGCACATTAGGATTATCGTTTTACACCTTTTTGTTATTCCTTAGACCTCTTCCACTTCAGGCGTTGGCCCCTATCACCCATTCTACCCCCCAAAATCTATCTAACCTAAAAAAAAGCAAAGGTAGTGCCACCGCCACTTTCGCCCTAAGAGCTAACTAGGACGGTTGCTTGCCACCAATTCAGCCACGAACAAAAATTAAATACGCCTCTGAACGTTTTATTACAAAAAGGAAGAGGATAAAGGAACGGGTACAATACTTTTATTATATGGCCACTCAGCTACTGAGGCCGACTATAGATGCCTCATTAGTCAAGTTGGACAAGCTCGTATTACACATTCATGACGTAAAAACACGTTATCATCCAGAGGAGCAAAGGACTGTCACTGTGAAACACAGAGAAGAGAGCGTACAGTGGAAAAAGTAGGCCAGTGTTAGGGCCTCAAGATTGGGAGTAAATGTTGGTTGCGCGGAAAAGCATGGAGAAGAATTAATATTTAGAGCAACAACAGAAACTGTTTCCAAAACACCAAAAGTTTGCTGATAAGAATATTTACATGTATATAAAATTCACAGTTTTTTAATAAGTGTCATCAGTTGCATGAGTTATTACATATTAAGTACATTGTTTTTATATCTTTCGGTCCATGATACAACTTTCGTTTTACGCAGTCACAAGTAGTGGTAACAGTTTTTCTAATGATGACGTATGAGAAAAACGACCATACAAAGTTACGCAATAAACATTTGCCACCTGTACGTTATTAAACTGATGCTTTCGGCGTGGAACTAAAGTTGTATCAAGTGCAATCAATTTTCAGTTTGTCTCGGCATTTAACACCCAACCCGTCTTTCAGCGAAGTGTTTCTGTAAGAGCATGCAAAAATTTAACAGGACATAGAGGATGCTCCAGTATACAGTTTGAGGTAGGGAACCTGGAGACAGAGAAGCGAGATAAGATGATAGAAATAAAATCACATTACTGTGTAATTTTTTATTTACATTAGTTACAGTTAGCTACAACTAGCATAACTGACATAATGAAAGTACAATTTGTACTGAATGTTACAAAATATGCTGAAACTGAGGGCCATCAACCTCAATTCCTCAGCGAATAAAATTCTGCCGCACCCTGACAAATATCCCTGGTGTGTTTCGAATCACAACCCAGGCAGCTTCAATTTGGGCAACTAATTCCATCTCCGTATCCACTGGGGACTCATACAGAAGCCACTTTAGATATCCCCGTAGAAAATAATGGGGAGGATTCAGGTCAGGTAATCTCGTAGATCATGGAATAGGACCTCCCCTTCCAATCCTGCGAACAGGAAACACAGCATTTGGTTGCGGACATCGACACTGAAGGGAGGCGATGCACTGCCATGCTGTATCAACATCCTCTCACGAACAGCCAAAGGTACGTTATCCAACAACTCAGGTAAGAATTCTTTGCATGAATATCAAGTACAGGTGACCATTCAGACGGCTAGGTAGATTTCCTAGTAATCAGGTTCGTCCTCCTTGTTTCCTTCAAGGAAATGAAGAATGTACATGTTAATAAACAGTACAGTACGTGTAGACTTGTACGCATGTTAGTTGTAAATTAGCTGGAAAACAGTTATGTTCAAATGGCTCCAAGCACTATGGGACTTAACATCTGAGGTCACCAGTCCCTTAGGCTTAGAACTACTTAAACCTAACTAACCTAAGGACATCACACACATCCATGCCCGAGGCAGGATTCGAAATTGCGACCGTAGCAGCAGCGCGGTTCCGGAAACACTTATGTTAGATAAAGCGGTAGAAAAGTTTACTTCCATATCTCATTAAGCTTGCTTCTCCGACCCCATGTTTCTTACCTCAAACTGCCCAGTTGAGCAATATCTATGTCCTGTTACATTTTTGCACGTTCTTACAGAAACACCCTGTATAGCTAGTTACAGATGTGAAAAATTTTGTTAACTGGTAAGGAGAATCAGTGCAGAGAGCTGGGGTTTACATTGGTCCTCAGAATCGAAATTCGATGAATTACGAAGATTTTGAAAATAATATTATCTGATTAACTTCAACAATTTTCATAGTTAATGGAAACAACACTTTTAAATACGTTCTGCTTTTTGTCTTAATACTGTTTCCATATTTCTTGGTTTTAATAACAGCATAAAATGTAAAAGTATCTTTTCTGTAACAACTAGATGTGATGGCTAAAAGAGGATATCATTTCTTATGACAGGATTTGAGGAATCGTGTGAAAATGGAATGTTTCGTCCCAAACTGACACGGTGTCAAACAGTTGTGTATGAACGGTGAACGAGAAGACGCACAGTTTAGCACACAAGAGGAATTCACCAAGAGGTGTTTTTGGTATTTTTACGAAGTATAGGCTACATAAAACGAATTTTTAGTGAATGTTTTAAACATTTACAGTTGTTAGTCATTTAGCTCACAGAAAGTCATTATGCTGGCCGTCTCATTATCAGGAATCTAGCTGAGTCTACGTCAACTTGTGTCCTCTATAAAACGTTCTTAAAAATTCTTTTCATGTAGCCCACACTTCGTACAAGTACCAGAAATACCTCTTGTTTGGTGAATTTCTCTTGTGTGCTAAACTGTGCGTCTTCTCGTTCAATATGCAGTACGTCGGTGAATAATTTCAGGCAGACATGAGAAAAACTGTGGCACGGAGCTCCACATCGCACAGTACGTAATGACAGGGACTTGGCTTTGTTCCAACCATGAAGTTGCGATCTCCCCCTTCCTAATCGGCCTGCTGGATTCCAATATAACTGACCGTGATCGCATATGCCTAATGAAATTTTACAGTGAGTAAGGCTATCGTTACCGAAGGAAAATACCACCGGTTAATTGGAGGAAGAATGTATTGTGAACTTAATGATGATAATTTTTAAATGAGTAGAATATACTGCAATCGCTCACACGAACTGTACAGAGGGGAAAAGGGTACCATGTAATATTTACTACAAAAATCACAGATCATACAAATAAAACACCGATTAACTAAAAAAGGGGATAATTAAACGGCCCCCAGCCCGTTGGGGCGATGAATCTCCAGAATCTTAAGAAAGGCGATGGCAAAGAAATTCAAGCAAATAGTCACTGGCTTGGCAACAGAAGAGTGTCACGCTGTTCCACAACACAACAGTTTTCAAGAAAATAAATGGATCAGAAAGCACTGAGTTTACAGTTACTTATTCTGAAACAATAAAATTTGAAAGTATAGTTAAATGGAGGTACTAGTTAAATAAATGACTGGCTTAACTTAAACTTTGTGATGTATAAAATGACTTTCAGTAATCTCAGTGTAACGTAATCCAAAATTTAGAATAAAGCAAACCATCTAGTTTTGATTATTGAAAGATTGAACTGAATTTACTACCAGCAAATGATCAACTGATTTTACTTGTAAAATAACAACAATAAAGTACATAGCAAGCCAGCAGAAGTCACTCGAGAAGATAAATACAGAATAAGTGAAATTGCGCACTCTCAGTTTGTGCTGTATCTTTAGTTATTAGTTTTGCCAGTGAAATTTTACGTCACCTTAAGTAAATGTAGTTAATACTAAAATTTACAAATTAGTTTAGCCTCTGTTATGCAATACAAGCCTGAACAGTTTTTGAGGCAGAAAATTTAGACTGAAACCGGTCATTAGCAACCACACAAAACTGGCAGTAAACAGTGAAGCCGAGTGGACTAAGGCGCCGCAGTCATGGACTGCGCGGCTGGTCCCGGCGGAGGTTCGAGTCCTCCCTCGGGCATGGATGTGTGTGTGTGTGTGTGTGTGTCCTTAGAATAATTTAGGTTAAATAGTGTGTAAGCTTCCGGACTGATGACCTTAGCAGTTAAGTCCCATAAGATTTCACACACAGTTGAACACAGTAAATAGTGAATCAATTTTTATAGTCATACGACAGTCGGTGATTGCATGGAAAAGAAAAGGGACCCTGCCTGGTAATAATATCTGAGGACAATGACAGCACAGGTGCCCTACAAGTTTTAACTATTGCAGGTTATTATTCAAATTAGTCATACTTTGTGAAATAAATGTAACTGGGGAAAGCCTCTACATTCCTATATCTGTCAGTTTAGTCTTATAATGTACTTGTGCAGACGACGAAGAATGTAGCCGACGACAATGCTGAGCTGCCGTTGTTGCTGCTGCTGTTGTTTGAGAACCACGAGTCGTTTCCGGAACCACTTATAATGCGGGAGCGCCCCACGAACACTTCCGCACTCTTTCATGACTCAAGCTGCTCTGCTTCCTCTCTTATCGCTACGTGACGGAGACTCTCCACACGCAAAGGTGAACAATGGCACAGCTACTGCAATTTCGTCATTGCTATCCACCTGTTATAGTGGAAGTGTATGATTAGGGAAGGTAAATCTTCCCTAGAGGAAGTGCACCATCACTAGAATGATCGGTAAGAGCTTACCATAAACTGAAAATAGCACGTCCACTGTACTCGACTAGGGAAAATGTACAGTAGCATGTTATTATCCACTAACGAAGGTGTACCATCGCTGCTCCCGGATTATTAAAGATGCGTCCAACAACGCTACCACGCATCAGCGTGAATGTAATTGTCGTCAGCTCGTTATTGTTATGTTATAAAGCAGTGCAGTTATGGTTGACAGTAGTGTAGTCACAGTTTCCAGTAGTGCAGATGCGACTGGCAGTAGTGCAGTTGCGGTTGACATCAGTGCAGCTATGGTTCAATTAGTGAAGTTCTACGAACATCTTAGAGTGGAATGGGGAAATCTCATTTATAAATCTGGCTTCATGGACAGAGAAAAGTCCGAGTCAAATCACTAAAATCTGGGCGAAAGAGGGACGGCAACGATTACAAGTTTTTGAAGAGATGTGAAGTGCTGGAAGTGAAATGAGTAACCAAATTAATACAACAGTAGACGCGACCGAATGATGAAATACTTGAAGTCAAGGTTCTGTAACATTCAGAGATGTCCAAATTTATCTTAGTGTGTGCGAGCCTTGTTTACAAAAGCAAAAAGGTCAGGAAAAGGAATAGCAGTGAAGCCAGTGCTCTTCAAGAAGCTACATTTCAGAAGTTGATCTCATCGACTCCCAATCGCAACCAAATGGAGATTACAAATTCGTAATGGTTTATCTGGACCACCTCATTAAATTCATTGTTCCCAGGCCACTGAAGTCTAAAACAGCTGAAGAGGTATGCGATAACATTATTGACATTTTTACGTTGTTAGGTGCTCCCTCAATATTGCCGTCTGACAATGGCAGGGAGTTCGTTAACAAGATAATGGGCAGCTTAACTGAACCATGGCCCAATTTTAAGATTGTCCACAGTAAACCTAGACACTGTCAGAGCCAAGGGATCGTAGACCGAGCAAATCAAGACACAGAAAATATACTAACTACATGTCTGCACGAGCACAATACCTTGGGGTGGAGGCATACAGTAAGATTTGTGCAGCTAATGAAGAATAGCGCTGCATATTTTGGAATTAAAAGATGTCCATATGAAGCGAGGTTTGGCTGCCCTCCTAAACATGATTTGTCTTCAACAAATTTACCTCCTGAAGCATCGATGAAAGGTCACTCTGAGGATGACCTCGAAAATATAATTAATCCAGTGAGTGTTAGCAGTAAGACAGGGACTGAAACGTTACAGGATAATGATCTCAGTAAATCTACATTGCAAGAGGATAACGTACCAACAGGAACAGAGGTTGAGAACAGAGAGAAAGAAAGTATTCCTGACTGATTTAGACGAGTCAACTCGTGGTATTAAAAACACAAAACTGAAGTGTACAAGTGCTTAGAAGAACAAGCGCAAAGAATGCGGCAGTGTTCAGTGGAAAAGGGCTGTACTGTGAGAGTTCCAGTTTCCGAATTCGGTAGAGGAGGAGGAGATGCTAGGTCTGTCTTGGGAGTCGCCCTCGAGACAACGGCCGATGGTTTATACCCAATCGGGGCGAGAGATGGTGTGCTGAGTCAGCTATACACACGGTAATAAATTGTTTGTTTTTAAATAATTATGGAAGGGACGATACGAAATGCCATTGCGGCTACAACTACAACATTTGTTTCAGATCCCAGTTCAGTACTTGCCCTCCGAGAATAATCTCAGAGGAGGAAGTTCCAGCAGAGCAGACTATTGCCCTGAGGACAGTTGCGACGTCTAAGTCGACGGAAAGCGGCCAGGGATTCTTCAAATGCAACTTCTAGCAAAAATGTCCGGCTCTGACATGCTTTTGCAAAACAAAAATGTGTTGTGGAACTCAAAGTGCCAAGGTGCACGTCCTTGCTGCAATAAATTTTACGTAATATGACCATATTTTCAAACTACACGTGATAAATGCAACTTTCGAAGTACGACTGTTTTGTTATTAAAATGAGATTTTCACTCTGCAGCGGAGTGTGCGCTGATATGAAACTTCCTGGAAGATTAAAACTGTTTGCCGGACCGAGACGCGAACTCAGGACCATTCCCTTTCGCGGGCAGGTGCTCTACCATCGGTTTTTTTTTTTGTGAAAGCCAGTTATCGTAGCCACTTTTTACCACTTTTTTTTCAGTGGCAGGCAAGCGTCGGCAAAGAGGGCAGGGGTGAATAATTCTAAGATCTGGTGGCCTCAATGTCACCCCGTACCTGCCACCTATTAGCGTTATATGTAATTTGTGTTTGCTTTTTATTTTAAATTATTGGTTTCGTATCTTGGGAACAATTAAAACTAAAATGCGTTTTGAGGATAATCACAAAATGAATAAATTGGTTCCCTTAATAAATGTGAAAAATAAATTTCAATACCTTCTTCATTTTTTGCTGCGTTTATATGTATTTAAAATTAAAAGATAAACTGAATCATGTAGCGTCTTTGCTTCTTCCTTTTTGTAACATAAATCAGAGGCGTTTGTTTGCTATTACTTGTTAGCCAATGCCCAGCCGTTCAAAGAGAATTTTGAGCATGTTGCCATATGTTCTATATATGGCCAGAATACTTAACTAATCCGTCATACACATTTTTCATGTACATGTGAAAATCAGTTATGTTGTCGGTCCTAAGTCATTAGTGATTAACCAATGAATGGAGCTGTTTTTTGTTGCAGGAAAATGCTGTATCTGTGGCCTGAAAAGTATCAGAGGCTGAAAATTTTCTGTGGATGATCTTGCCAGAAAAGCCAATTGTTTTCTTAACCATTTCCAGTTCTGCATATGTCCAGCACACGTAAATCTGTGTACTGTCGTGTCAAGGAGATTACATCTGAGACAAAGATTTGTTTGGCTAATCCCTATTGAGTATAATCGTTCGTTGGTGCAAGTTATATTGTTGACTGATTTGTACCATGCTATTTTGACATCGGACGATAGACCGCACAGGTTGATATTCTTCCATATAGTTATCCAGTAAATTGCAGATGTTTTCCCTCTTTTTATTCTTCTCCTCGTTTTTATTTCTGAGGCACAGAATGGCTTGGCCCGTTAACTGCCGCGAATTAGTGATTTCGCTTCTGATCTAATTCAGGTCGATAGTATGTTCGCACATGACGGTGCCGGCGATTGGTTTTTTTCACGTTGACTGATACATGGAGACTTGCAGGCCTAAGAATTTCAAATAAGTTGTAATGCTTGTAGCATTTTCGTTGAGAATACTAGCGGCCCTTTTGAGGAAAAGAGCAGAGGACTGGTTCTTTATGTCAGTTAAACCCAACCCTCCATTTCTGGAATCTAGGTAGCTGTTCTCCCGTCCACTTTGAACACTTCACCTCGCCATAGGTAGTTAGTGACGGTTGACCTTATCTTTCCAGCTATCATGTTGGGGAGTGGGAACAGTTGCGCCGTATAAGAAGCCTTTGATAGAAGGCAGTTAAAGAAATTAATTCTCTGATGTTGATTTAAAGCTAGGAGCAGGTTTTCTCTGGTGGATCCTTGAATATCTCCGGATGTGGTTCTCCAATTAATAGCCGCCATTTTTATTGGACACGTAGTCAGGGTTGTCCCAAGTGATTTACACTGAGTGACCGGTGTTGCCCAGGTGACGTTAATGCGTTTGAAGCCCCGTAAGTTTAGAAGTCTGCTCTTATTGTCATTGGTTTTAGCTCCCGAAACGCTGCAGTACTTTTTAATAAGCAGTTCTACTTTGGAAATGTCATCAGTGTTCCGTAATACAACATCTACATCATCAGTGTAGGCGTTGGTGACTGTTTTGTGTCCTGCTAGCGTGATCCCGGTTAGATTGGCGTGAAGACTGCGGAGAAACGGCTCCAAGGAAAGAACGAATAGAAACATGGGTAGCGGACTTCCCTGAGGAACGCCACGTCGTGTCTGGACCCACTCAGTCCTCTGGCAGTTGACATAGATACTTGCGCTGATTCCCAAAGCAACGTTCGTAACCACACTGAAGGCTCGTTCTTCAAGGCCTATTTTCCTCATAGTATCCTCATAGGCTCTGCTGCTGATGTCACTTACACGTGTTTACAATGTCCTCACCCGCGCCCGCATTACACTGCTCTTTTGTTTACGGTTGGATTGTGATGTATCATCGTCTGAGCAGTCTTCAGTTGTGTCCTAAGGACTTTTTTTTTTTTTTTTGTTTGCAGATCACATTCGTGGGTAGTAGAACTGCGATCGGTTATTGCATGCAAGGGAGGAAAATCATTGACATTTACGGCAGTTACATCAGAAGTACTAGCTCCATCATTACAGGTCGAGGCTGATTATTGAACAGAACTGGAATCAGTAGTCCACTTTCACTAAACGGGCCAGTGAAGGTGCGCTATCACCAGTGATGGTATAGTTTACCTGAAACTTCCACTTCCACTATAACAGATTTATTTAAAAAAAAGTTCCCTTGGCTATTACTCTGAAATTTACAATGTTTTCATTATAATTACAATCAGTTATATACAAACAGAAATCAATACACAATTACATCGATTACGTATTAAATATAGTTTGTATAATAAAGCTTACAGATTCAGAATCAGAAGTACAGTACAAGTTATCAACGGATACTAAACGGCAAAAAATTTTGGAAGGTGTAGAAGGTATTTTAGCTGCATTTTTGGTGTTAAAACGTGACTTAACAATAGATGCTCGTTTCAAAGTTCAGCAAGGCAGATCTTGAGGGATGCGCTGTGAATAAACAGTTGATAACTCTGTAAGGACAAAAAATGCAATCTTTCAATAGTTGCAACAATGCTACATCACCACGCAGCATGCATGTAATAACAGAAGAACGGCATTATGTCAACTGAGAATTTACAATTTTTTATGCTGTTGCTTCCATATTTTCCGGTGACTAACGGTGGGATGCATTTTCCAGTGTGGATAGGAAAATCTATTTAGACTTATATCCCACCTTCTGCAAATGTCGGTTCTAGGCGCTACAGTCTGGAACCGCGCGACCTCTACGGCACAGGTTCGAATCCTGCCTCGGGCATGGATGTGTGTGATGTCCTTAGGTTAGTTAGATTTAAGTAGTTCTAAGTTCTAGGGGACTGCTGACCACAGCAATTAAGTCCCATAGTGCTCAGAGCCATTTGAACAATTTTTTTCTGCTAATGTTATCATATAATAATAAAATCTGAGTGCAAAGTAGTATATACGTTGTAGCTGAGTCATGGGTGTAGTATCGCGAATACTTCAACACAAGAAATGAATTGTGACCTGATATGTTGAAGTTAAAAAGGAACAGAGTTGAGTATACCCATGTGCTTGAGGTGTACTTATGATAATCTGCTCCGTGGACTGCTTGTTTCTCGAGTTGCTTCAAGTTTCTTTTTTTTCCATTGCTGGACATCAGCGACTATTTACTCTTATAAAAGATTTTTTGGCCTTATTCTTGCTTCTATGCCTTGCGTGTACCTATCATGTTTATCTGTTTTGTTTCTCAGATATCAAAATGTACATGTCACTTCCAGATTCTATTACCCAGCTGTTAACATTTCCTTCAACATGTCCACTTACTACGATTTCTTATTATTTATGTGCGTATCTTAACCTACAGATGACATATATGCCATTAAATTGAGAATAAACCCAATTCCGGTTCACAGTTATCACGGCCGCATCATCAGTGAATCGTATTGCGCTAATTTTGAATTGTTGATAGCACAAACAATTCTTTTATTCCTTCATTCCCTTTTCAGTGAACAGGTTGCCTTACATCTTTCATGGTTTTCATTTCTTATACAAATCTGTCACTGAAGACTACTATAATTCGCTTTGAAGAAAGAGAGTGGGTTTACATTTCTTTCTGTTATCAGTACAGCATCGCCCAAAAAAGGAAAAACGTTTTATTTCATCCCACATTATAAAACGCCTTCCTATATTTATAGCGCCACAATAAGCTCCAAAATACCTCCTAATCTGCATTTTGAATGCAAATACAAAACATAATGGTTTCAAGGTTTATACAAGCTTGGCGGCGCTGCAGTAACGAATTTTCAGAAAAATGGAGGGAGTTTCGTGACTCATTGTCTTGGACTCTGATGTATCTATGATATCATCATCCAACAAAAGAATTACAATCAAATCTCATCTATGTTCAAGATTTTGAGACCTTTTATCTTGCTCGTTATACAGTTGCAAGTCATTTACTTCTGCATAGCGTTCAATGCGCGAATGTGGCACTACGGTACCTTATCAGTGAATCCACATTATTAATGAAGTATTATGCAAACGCGAATTGTTTTTTCGTACAGCGTTCATTTCGCAAAGAATAACTTTATTTTACATTAAGGCTCTGTATGTCCATCTTTATGTAGATAGTTGCAGGACCTCAGCTATGCAGTACATAATGTCAAATCAAAACACCCTTCAGCCATCTAAATTTCCAATTCTAAGCCAAGAAGTTATGATATAAGGGATCTCTGTGTCACTGATACCATTCAATGAATGCTGGCCCCTATTTTGTCTGGACCAGAGCTGGGAATCTTCCTACACGCCGGTGAGGGATCCTGAAGATCGCGTAATATTACGCCGAAACTGGCTGTTCAATAAAATACGAGGGCCGTTCAGAAAGTAACCTCCGGTTGATTTTAAAAAATACACCAAGTTAAATAAAAATATTTTAATATATACATCTTACAACTACATCTTTGCACTATTTTTCTACATAGTCTCCATAGCGATTGAGGCACTTATCGTATCTCTTCACAAGCTTTGAAATTCCTTCTGCATAAAAATCACCCGCTTGTGCCTGGAGCCAGCCTGTGACCGCATCTTTGAGCTCTTCGTCGTCATCAAACCGCTGTGACCCGAGCCATTTCTTCAAATGCATGAAGAGGTGATAATCACTTGGCGCCAGGTCTGGGCTGTAAGGTGGATGGTTGATAACGTCCCACTTGAAGGACTCAAGAACGGCCGTTGTTCTGCGAGCAGAGTGAGGACGGGCGTTATCGTGCAAAAAAAACGATACCGGAAGTCAGCATACCACGGCGTTTGTTCTGTATAGCCCGTCGTAACTTTTTTATTGTTTCACAGTACACGTCTTGATTAATGGTCGTACCACGTTCCATGAATTCAACCAACAACATCCCTTTGGCATCCCAAAACACCGTTGCCATCAGTTTTCTGGCAGAAAAATCTTGCGAGGCTTTTCTTGGTTTGGTAGGCGAATTTGAATGTGCCCACATCTTTGATTGTTCTTTTGTCTCAGGGTTCACGTACTTAATCCAGGTTTCGTCACTGGTCACGATTCTGTTTAACAATTGTTCTCCTTCGTCCTCATAACGTGACAGAAAGTCTAATGCAGAGGCCATTCTTTGAGTTTTGTGGTGGTCGGTAAGAATTTTGGGCACCCATCGTGCACAGAACTTACGGTAACCCAATCTTGCTGTCACTATCTCGTACAAGAGTGTCTTAGAAATCTGTGGAAAACCAGTAGACAACTCCGACATTGAGAAACGTCGATTTTCACGAACTTTTGCATCAACTGTCTGAACGAGTTCGTCAGTCACCAATGATGGTCTACCACTCCTCTCTTCATCATGAACGTTTTCTCGTCCACTTTTAAATAAACGTACCCATTCACGGACAACTCCTTCACTCATAACTCTTGGTCCGTACACGGCACAAAGCTCACGATGAACAGCTGCTGCAGAATATCCTTAGGCTGTAAAAAACCTTATGACAGCACGCACTTCACATTTGGCGGGGTTTTCTATTGCAGCACACATTTCAAACTGCCACAAAAACTAAACTAGCGCAGGTACGACGTTCACTCGACCACGGCTTGATGCCGAATGACCTGTTGAGTGCGTGAACGCACAGATGGCGTCGCTACTCCCCCCACAACCCGCACTGTGACCAATCGGAGGTTACTTTCTGAATCGCCCTCGTAATTGGAAATTTAGACGGCTGAAAGGTGTTTTTATTCGACACTGTGATTTAATTAAGCCCGATCGGCCACAAAGATTCATTTTGAAGAGACCGCCAATATTTATGGCAGTCTGATGCGGTCATCTTGTGCCAGCTTGATTAGATATTCGTTATTGGCTGTGAAGCTGTTGTCCCTGTAAGCTTACGTTGACCATTATTAGTCTGCGTAATAAGTAAATGCATTTGACAATATAGTCGGCCATGCCTACAGAAGAGTACATTACTGTGGTTAATATTCTCAGTTTATAATGCATGATACCAAATGGACAGATAATAGTACTTTATATTCTTGATAACCTACTGTTCTTTGCCAAAAGCTGAAGACCTAACTATTCCAACATAGTTTTGCTTTCCGTAACCACCAGCATTAACGCCTATGAACTTGCAATTATTATCAAACAATTCTTGCAACATAGAAGAACAACAATGTTTGTACATATATTCAGAATGAGAAACGCAAATACATCAAATGTCTCTCTACAAACCTATGCAATTAGCGAAATTTCAAACATTTTAGCAGCTAGTGACCATATTCCAGAAGTAATCGACTTCTGTAGTTCTCATATAACGCATCTGAAAATTGTCTAACGCAACATTACTTACTACTTTTACTGTTTTGCAACAGTTTCAACACCAATACGAAAAAAATAAAGTTTATAAGCCCCACTTCTAAGTGACTGACAAGTCTACTCGTACCTCAAACAAAATCGGAATTAGCAAAGCATGTGAATTTTTTATGCACTGTATCATGCATTGGTAGTTACGCAATGTGGCTTCCAAGACTAAAGGACTTTTAGTCCCGCATAATGTTATCTCTCAGCAACAGCAGCACAAAATACGTGGGAATGTTAATGTATAAATTTAGGACTAACTTGGATTCCACGACAAAGAGAAAACTCGATTCCCAACTTACTGACTTCAGCAGTGTATGTCTGCTTTATTCAGAGGATTCTGTGTTTTAAGGGGGTAGTTCACTTCTAAAAATCTGATGGCAATATCGTCGAATGGAGTGACAGTGAATGTACGTTTGACGAGTTACTCAACAAAGAACTGCATGGAAGTGGTAACTGTAACTTGAAAAAATGTCACTGACAGAACATACTGGCAGTGTAGATTCTTCATCACGACCATCATCTTCTACCAGAAGACAGCCCGTCGCCGCACACTCATTGAACAAAGCTATCGGCCAAGCAGTACAGCACATGGAACATCAGGAAAAACTATGTTCTTCAAAACTTAAAGAGAGAAGATAGAAAGAGACGAAGAAGTCGACAGTTTTTTTTTTTTTGTGGTCTTCTGATACACTTCCGAACACTTTCACCTGGTGATAAAATGGAATACCGCATGCGAATTAAGTTGAGGAAACAATTTTTGAAATAATGTAACGGAAGGTTTCCGTTTTCATTTGCATATAGCCAGCAGATTCTACAGGCTACCGCGTTAAATTAGTATAAAAATGGTAAAACTCTCCAAAAGTATATCTTTGAGTATTGGTGCAGTGAGCAGCACATTGGCTTTGCTTGGGCACACTTTCTGGTAAATCATAAACAGTAAAGCTGAAAGAAAACATCGCTCACTGTTCTCTCCACTGATATTCAGGTCCACGCTGTTATAAAAGCTGTGACACGAACACGTTATACAGGCCACGAGCCACACAGTG
Organism: Schistocerca piceifrons; assembly: GCF_021461385.2. Classification (NCBI taxonomy): domain Eukaryota; kingdom Metazoa; phylum Arthropoda; class Insecta; order Orthoptera; family Acrididae; genus Schistocerca; species Schistocerca piceifrons. Next base: position 598,424,447 of record NC_060142.1, on the reverse strand, counting down.
CTTCTACGCTGTTGTCGTTGATCTTATCTCCAGCATAAAAATATTCGTAGAATTCCCTGAAGCTTGAACAATTGGGTCCGCAGCTCGTGGCCGTGCGGTAGCGTTCTCGCTTCCCACGCCCGGGTTCGATTCCAGGCGGGGTCAGGGATTTTCTCTGCCTCGTGATGACTGGGTGTTGTGTGCTGTCCTTAGGTTAGTTCGGTTTAAGTAGTTCTAAGTTCTAGGGGACTGATGACCATAGATGTTAAGTCCCATAGTGCTCAGAGCCATTTGAACCATTTTTTTTTTTTGAACAATTGGCCTGCAATACTTGTGTGCACTGAAACTGTACATGTTAATACTGCAAGACTTGCCTGCCTTAAAACGTTTTTATGTAAATTTACAGAATATCCCTAAAACGTGATAACACAGTATACGACAGACTTAAAATTTCACTGTCAGCGGCAGTGTATATAATTCTTACTGAAGATTATATGAGAACAGATAACGATTTGACGAGGACACTATACAACAAGGATGAATCTAATCAACAACTGACTTTTATTTAGTTTCGTTTGTTGTGCAAATGAAACTGGCGATGTATATATAATATCTTACGCCCTCACCTTTAATACAAAAAAAGTACCATTTCTAACGAATTTATGTACGTCATTACACCTTATTAAAGCTAATTCGCCGGTGCATCTTACATTAACAGCAATAAATCCAGCCTTGCTTACTGTAACAACAGATATATTTCTTTTCAGACGAGATAGTTCCTACTGACGTATCATACAATCGTATCAGTTTTCTTTGATACCAAATACACATAGTGAATGATTACGCATGAAAAGGAAGACGACGAGTCAAAGTATCTAAACAGTTGCGTATAACAGGGACAAGAAGCTAAAGCAACACTGGAGGTGTAGTATTTACGGTTGTACGTTTCAGTGAAGATCATGCCACACAATATCTGCTTGTAAATTACGATTCCTCCATATATTTTAAAGACGTTTATACATATACTAAATTGTTCACTTACCATATGAGTGTGCAACAGTGAGCAGAATCAAGAAAGTGAGCAGTTTCCATTTCTGAAGAAATGCCGTGCACGTCATTGCGAGTGTCTCGACGAGGTCAGTAATAAAAACGTTCGACACTGGCTGTTACGCTGTTATCAAGTGAACGAAGAACCAGCGTCTCAGACTACTGTGATAAGGCTGCTACCTCGTGTAATCGCTCATCGAGCTGTCACAGGTGATTCCATAGGGCTGCCACTCCTTCTCCAGAGAGGTTCATTAAAAGCATCAGCCGAATCAAATCAACAAAATAATCGATAACGTTCTCTAGTTCGAACAGTCGACCAGAAACAGTTGACAGACACACGTTGAAAACTAGCACTCAGAACGTATCGTTTCCCAACAGACTTCAATTATGTACGCCAAACAGAACATTGTTGCGGATAATTAAAAATTTCACGCGATTTAAACATGATGAAGAAACAGATGTCTGTATTTTTATACGGACAACTGACGACTAACATTTTATAGAGTCGAGAATTATGTTTCGTGGAAATGAAATGGAAATTGACAGTCCGCAACGTTGAAATCCGATTAGTAGATTACGACAGTTGCTTAGCCAAACATGGAATGGCACATGAGTGACTGGATGTTTTACCGATCAAGCCACAGCAAACCTAACAAAAATATTCTACGAGTGATGCGGTCCTATCACGGGAGTAGTTGTGATACGTACGAACAAATATACTAATGGATCTTACGATACTCCTTCCGACATAGTTAAACCGTACTTGATATAATGCGTTTCTCCCGTTCTTTATATGTTTTCCTCGGGAGTCTACTAGTACGGTCCACTTTCTACGCCTGACGCGCCTAGAAGATTTACAGGAATGCTGCGCGAGCCACTGCACTAGTTACGTTGCGTCGAACGGACACCTGTCTGTCTTCGCTGTAGCAGCAGAGATGGCCTTTGGTCACGCGCGCGACGGCAGTCATGTGTCGCGATAAACTGAGCGCCTGCCCGCGCGTTCGCCGACTGGCCACCACATGTTGCGGCGAGGGACGGCTCGTGTTGCAATTGTTAAGGCAGCGCAGCGCAGGCAGCCGAGGATCGCAGAAAACGCCGCCGGCTGGCGTGACGCCACAGGCCGGCCTCTGACGTGCTGCTCTGACGAAACCCGTTTCGCGGCCGGTCGACAAGGTTAAGCTCGCGCTGCCAAAGGATGCGCCGACCGCTACACACGTGGGCCGCGTTTCACTGGCTTTGCGCCATTCATCACAGACGGCTTTGTCGTGTTACGTCATTGATGTGATAATTTAATAAAACCTGTTATCCAAAACCAAATCCTGAAGAGAAAACGTCGAAACTTAAGTAGAGGTAGACAGCGGGTGACTTCAGTGTACCGTCGACCAGGGTTACTTTGGTCCTTGCGGGGTTACTTTAGTCCAACACCAAAAAAAAGTTTTAAATTTTTGTTCTGAACAAACTAAATAAGATATATTGGTATTTTTGGGTTTAAAATATGTTTTGTACCCTACTTGAGCCTATTTTAATACTTCTGGGTAATTTAAAGTCTGTACCATAGGCAACACTGGAGGTTTTGTAAATCTTTGTTTTGATGTGTGATTTGTTTACCTCCAAACTTTTCGTCGTGTACGAATTCAATTGTTGTTGTTGTTGTGGTCTTCAGTCCAGAGACTGATTTGATGCAGCTCTCCATGCTACTCTATCCTGTGCAAGCTTCTTCATCTCCCAGTACCGACTGCAACCTACATCCTTCTGAATCTGTTTAGTGTATTCATCTCTTGGTCTCCCTCTACGATTTATACCCACCGCGCTGCCCTCCAATACTAAATTGGTGATCCCTTGATGCCTCAGAATATGTCTTACCAACCGATCCCTTCTTCTAGTCATTTGCGCCACAAATTTCTCTTCTCTCTAATTCTGTTCAATACCTCCCCATTAGTTATGTGATCTACCCATCTAACCTTCAGCATTCTTCTGTAGCACCACATTTCGAAAACTTCTGTTCTCTTTTTGTCTAAACTATTTATCGTCCACGTTTCACTTCCATATATGGCTACACTTCACACAGATACTTCCAGAAATGAATTCCTGACACTTAAATCTATACTCGATGTTAACAAATTTTTCTTCTTCAGAAACTCTTTTCTTGCCATTGCCAGTCTACATTTTATATCCTCTCTACTTCGATCATCATCAATTATTTTGCTCCCCAAATACCAAAACTCCTTTACTACTTTAAGTGCCTCATTTCCTAATCTAATTCGCTACGTTCCATTATCCTCGTTTTGCTTTTGTTAATGTCCATCTTATATCCTCCTTTCAAGACACTCCATTCCGTTCAGCTGCTCTTCCAGGTCCTTTGCTGTCTCTGACAGAATTAAAATGTACGAATTCAGTAACAAGATAAAAATAAGGTAAATGTCAAAATATCATCTTTCGGTGCGGTAATTGGTTTTCCTTAATCTTTTTCTAATCAGTACATGTTTAACTTTTTGCAAACTTCACCTAAAAACTAGTTTTTCGGGGCTACTTTGTACCAGGCCCAATTTGGACTAAAGCAGCCCCATCGGTCAGATGATTCTAGTTCTTACAGTCTTCATGATGATAGTGCTTCTGATGATGACTCACACTTTTCTTTAAATGAATGTGAATCTGAAGATTTCGATGAAGAGGCTGATACCGTCAAGCCTATCAAGGAAACACTACCGGCACCGGACCTAGAATCATTAAAACGTAACTTGAAATAACGCGACTTTGTTATTACCAGGTATGGAAGAAACCACTAATCAGGTTTGATAACAAAACTGCCTAATGGGGGAGAGCTAGGCCCTACAGCAGACTGTATGAGGAAGAGCAAAAAGTCCTGGAAGTGGCCTGACAAGAGGATATTCTTGTTTATGAGTGGACTGACGTGAAGAGAAAAATCAAACCTCCAAAGCGCAAGAAACAAGGGCACTTTAATGTTGCTGAGATGGCTGATTTTGAGGTGGTACAAGACATTAGCATTAAAAAAGTCTGTAGAACAAAAAGAAACGTTTTTCAAGTTTTTCAAATCAAATCTAAAATTTTGTTTTCTTTAATGTATTTATATAGGTAAATAATTTTTTTGCTATTTTGCATTGTCACTTAATAACCTAATTGTCGTGTAAGGGACTACAATAGTCTAATATGTCATTTGTATTCAATTTGTATTTAAATATGTGAGCAGTCCAAAGTAGCCTCAAACAAAGATTACTTTGGTCCAACATTTAAAAAAATAGTGAAAAAATAAAAAAAAGATAATATGTTTAAAAAGAGTTGATACAGTTTACTTCTTTCTTTCTTTCGCTTACGCCATAGTCCCGCAGCGATCGCAAGGTCGGCGTAGTTACAACGTATTTGGCAATGTTAGTGTTAAGGATGCCCAGATGCTCTTCCTGCTGCCACCCCGTATCCCCCAGGATGGAATCAGTGTACCCCAACTGTCTGCATCTAGTGAAAATCGTCAAGTGGTGCAGACGTGCTTCAAATGTCAGCGACGCGTGTAACTGAGGCGGAACGTGGGGAGCATCCCAGTAATCAGCTAGCGGGATGTGGAAAACCGCCTAAAAACCACATTCAGGCTGCCTGGCACACCGGCCCTCGTCGTTAATCCGCCGGGCGGATTCGATCCGTGGCCGGCGCGCCTACCCGAATGCAAGAAGCAGCGCGTTAGCGCGCTCAGATACCCTGGCAGGTCATACAGTTTACTTCTTTATATTTTGATACTCGGTTGAAACTCAATTTTGACGTTTAAAAATATTTTTCACTAATTAATATGCAAGTTAAAACATGAAAAACTGGCCCAAAGTAACCCTGGTACTGAAAACAACATCTCTACATATTCTCAGCACAGTAACGACGTGTTGTAGAGCGTTTGTTTTCACGGAAATGCACCAAACCGATGTGGCATTGCGATCTACAGATAAGACTGATAGCAAATTACAAAAATCATGCGAACAGATTTATCCATATCCAATCACCGAAATGTGAAACCACGGACTGATACCTTTGCCACGCAGATATGAATGTTTCCCAGAGAATTTTTGTATCAGTTTGTTATTAAACTGTTAACGTTTTTGTGGTCTTTACTCCAAAGACTTGCCCGATGCAATCTTCAAGGCATTCTGCCCCGTGCAAGCGTCTTTATCTCTACATGACTACCACTGCTTACTGAAATCAAGCCTTGGTTTCACTAAAATATTTATCTCCCACACTTCACTCTCTTGGAAAATCGAGCCTTCCTTCATGCCTCGGGGTATATCGTATCAACCGATCCATTTAGCAAGACTGCCTATAAATTTCTTTCTCCCCGATTCGATTTAGTACCTCTTCCTTAGCAGTCTAATCCTCAGCACCATATTTCAAAAGCTTCTCTTCAGTTCTTCTCTGTAAAGTTTGTTGCCCACCCATCACTTTCGTGTGAGGCTACACTGCAGAAAAATACTTAGGAAACGAATTTTCAAACTCCATAATTTATATTAGACATTGAAATATTTCTCTCTTCTGCAAACAATTTTCTTAGTATTACAAGCAATATTTTACATCTACTTTACTTTGGCCATCGCCAACTATTTTGCTGCTCAAATACCAAACTCATCTACTGCACCTACACCTACATATACGTAGATACTCCGCAAGCCACCGAGCGGTGCGTGGCGGAGGGTACCCTGTTCCACTACTTGTCATTTCCCCTCCTGTTCCACTCGCAAATAGAGCGAGAGAAAAACGACTGCCTGTACGGCTCCATATGAGCCCTAATTTCTCGTATCTTATCTTCGTGATCCTTATGAGCGACGTATGTTGGCAGCAGTAGAATCGTTCGACAATCAGCGTCAAATACTGGTTCTCTAAATTTTCTCAATAATGTTTATAAAAAAGAACGTCGCTTTCGCTCCAGGTATTCTCATCTGAGTTCCCGAAGCATCTCCGTAACACTTACGTGTTGTTAGAATCTGCCGGTAACAATAATAGCCGTCCGCCTCTGAAAACGACCTGGTAGGGATCCCAAACACTCGAGCATTACTCAAGACTAGGTCGCACCAGCGTCCTGTATGCTGTCTCCTTTACAAATGAAACTCCCATTTGTCTCACTTTTTTATCTAATTCTCTCCACATTCCGCGATGTAACTGGTCTACATTCCATTCCTCATGTTCTATTTTTGTAGATGTTCATTTTATATTCCGTCACAGGACTGTCACTTACCACTTTGCTATAAAAAAGTGAAACTGGCAGTACAATGTTCTTAACAACGTTGGAGGAAAAGACATAGTGGCTTCTGCAGTAAGATTCGTGAATTTTCTCTTCCCTGAGGTGAACCTGAGAATATTTACGTGAGATACGGTTGGTGTCAACGCTTTAAATAGGAGTCGGCTCAAGATCCCAATGGCCCGCTGGTTCAAAAAAGTTTTGGGGCCACAAACTGCCCGTTTTCAGTTGTCCAGAAGTTAGAGCAAAGCGAGAGCAGGTCCCTTACGTATTGCTGGCGTGACGTATCTGCATCTCCTGTTGGCGGCTGCAAACATGCGACACCGACATTTTGCCGTTTTCACTGTGTGAAAGTTCCAGAATCTAACCGGCCGGATGACGTCAGCCAGTCAGACGGGTCATTAGCATAGGCGCTGTGGAGGTAATGTCTGAACGAATGAGCGGCGACACAGCAATACAGTCTACCAATCTTTGGCCAGTTAATGGGCCTACAGTAAGCGATTGTGGAGAGGTTTGGCAGGCTTCCCCTGCCTTTTAGCGTGTTGAAATTCTTGTACGTTACTGTGGTAAAAGTTGAGAAGCCTCCCCTTCAAGTGTGAGTTTTCTGGGTTCAAATGACTCTGAGCGGTCGCACGGTTCCAAACTGAAGCGCCTAGAACCGATCGGCCACATCGGCCGGCGGAAGGAGAGAGGAACGCGAGAAAGGCGGAGAGAGCGAGAAAGATGGAGACACGGTGTGGAGACGCGTGGCCGTGAGGACGCGCACAGATAGACAGGAGGGGGCGGGGGGAGGGGGGGGGGGGAGGCTCGTCACAGCCGGGCGCAGATTGCGCTGAATCGATCGAGCAAGTTAAGTTTTCTTTTTTAGCGCTAGCGCTGGCTTTGCTCTGAGCAGCTCACAATTTGCGAGGCCAACTCCGCAACTTATGTTGCTTTCTCAGTGTATTACTTATTTTGGATCATCGATCCGATTTTAATTTGTATTTGCAAGCTGCTCAGATTTTGCAACGCTAATTGTGCTTCCACAGCAATTTTCTGTCGAATTAGAGGTCAGCAGAACAATCTCCCCCAAGTGAACTTCGCTAAAGCAATCATTTATGGTACATTTGAGTACATCAGCGGGCATTCCATTATGGAGTATAATTTGTTAGTTTTCTTTAGAAGTAATTGTTCTTTCATTTAGCTTCGAGTAAGCAATCACATTTGTCTCAGTTGCGAGAAAATATTCAGTTAATCGTGATGTAATTTAGGGGAAATAAATCCAATGCTTAAAAGGACTGATTTGTTTTCTTTTAGGCCTACTACAAATTAGGTCAGGCGACCTACAATTAATAAAAATGAACAATTTATTCTGCATAATTAAATTGTGCAGTCACTGTGACGGCTTTTGATTGTTAAGGAGGAGTCTCTACATGGAACAATACACAGGGTGGTCCATTGATCGTGACCGGACCAAATATCTCGCGAAATAAACGTCAAACGAAAAAACTACAAAGACGAAACTTGTCTAGCTTGAAGGGGGAAACCAGATGGCACTATGGTTGGCCCGCTAGATGGCGCTTCCATAGGTCAAACGGATATCAACTCCGTCTGTTTTTAAATAAGAACCACCATTTTTTATTACATATTCCTGTAGTACGTAAAGAAATATGAATGTTTTAGTTGGACCACGTTTTTCGCTTTGTGACAGATGGCGCTGTAATAGTCACAAATATGTGGCTCACAAATTTAGACGAACAGTTGGTAACAGGTAGGTTTTTTAAATTAAAATACAGAACATAGGTACGTTTGAATATTTTATTTTGGTTGTTCCAATGTGGTACATGTACCTTTGTGAACGTATCATTTCTGAGAACGTATGCTGTTACAGCTAGATTACCTGTAAATACCACATTAATGCAATAAATGCTCGAAATGATGTCCGTCAACCTCAATGCATTTGGCAATACGTGTAACGACATTTCTCTCAACAGCGAGTAGTTCGCTTTCCGTGTTGTCCGCACATGCTTTGATAAAGCGTTGACGTATGTTGTCAGGCGTTGTCGGTGGATCACGATAGCAAATATCCTTCAACTTTCCCTACAGAAAGAAATCCGGGGACGTCAGATCCGGTGAACGTGCGGGCCATGGTATGGTGCTTCGACGACCAATCCACCCGTCATGAAATATGCTATTCAGTACCGCTTCAACCGCACGCGAGCTATGTGCCGGACATCCATCAGGTTGGAAGTACATCGCCATTCTGTTATGCAGTGAAACATCTTGTAGTAACATCGGTAGAACATTACGCAGGGCCGGCCGCGGTGGCCGTGCGGTTCTAGGCGCTCCAGTCCGGAGCCGCGCTGCTGCTACGGTCGCAGGTTCGAATCCTGCCTCGGGCATGGGTGTGTGTGATGTCCTTAGGTTAGTTAGGTTTAAGTAGTTCTAAGTTCTAGGGGACTAATGACCACAGCAGTAGAGTCCCATAGTGCTCAGAGCCATTTGAACCATTACGCAGGAAATGAGCATACACTGCACCATTTTGATTGCCGTCTATAAAAGGGAGAGTTACGCTTCCTCTGATAATGCCGCACGATACATTAACCTGCCAAGGTCGCTGATGTTCCACTTGTCGCAGCCATCGTGGATTTTCAGTTGCCCAATACTGCATATTATACCGGTGGACGTTACCGCTGTTGGTGAATGACGCTTCGTCGCTAAATAGAACGCGTGCAAAAGATCTGTCATCGTCCCGTAATTTCTCTTGTGCCCAGTGGCAAAACTGTACACAACGTTCAAAGTCGTCGGCATGCAATTCCTGGTGCATAAAAATATGGTACGGAAGCAATCGATGTTGATGTAGCATTCTCAACGCTGACGTTTTTGAGATTCCCGATTCTCGCGCAATTGCTCTGCTACTGATGTGCGGATTAGCCGCAACAGCAGCTAAAACACGTACTTGGGGATCATCATTTGTTGCAGGTCGTGGTTGACGTTTCACATGTGGCTGAACACTTCCTGTTTCCTTAAATAACGTAACTATCCGGCAAACGGTCCGGACACGTGGATGATATCGTCCAGGATACCGAGCAGCATACATAGCACACGCCCGTAAGGCATTTTCATCACAACAGCCATACATCAACACGATATCGACCTTTTCCGCAATTGGTAAACGGTCCATTTTAACACGGGTAATGTATCACGAAGCAAATACCGTCCGCACTGGCGGAATGCTACGTGAAACCACGTACTTATACGTTTGTGACTATTACTGCGCCATGTATCGCAAAGCAGGAAAAGTTGTCCAACTAAAACATTCATATTTCTTTACGTACTACACGAATATGTAATGAAAAATGGTGGTTGCTATATAGCTATATAGAAAACCGCAGTTGATATCCGTTTGACCTGTAGCAGCGCCATCTAGCAGGCCAACCATAGCGCCATCTGGTTTCCCCCTTCAAGCTAGACGAGTTTCGTTATTTGTACTTTTTTCGTTTGTTGCTTATTTCGTGAGATATTTGGCCCGGAAACTATCAATGGACCAACCTGTATATGTGGTAGGAAATGTAACTAATGACTGATGAGAATTATTCCCATTTACAGTTCAACAGTTTTGAAATCACTGAGCATTTTCAATTACTATGCTTAACACTTTTCTGAGTTAAGGCAACACAAGGCTTACAGCAGTTTGCAGATCTTTAGTGTGTTGAGCGCGTAAGTATGGTTTAGACAGATATCACTCTCCACTGCCGAGACCCAGTATGTCACGCTCACAGAACGATCGACAAACTAGTAGACATTTCAGATTTCTTTTCAAGACACTACCCATATCGTTAGTTTCATTTTCCAGGTCATTTGCTGCCTCTGATAGGATTACACCGCCGTCATCAAACCGCAAAATTTTTGATTATTATTGCTAAGCTTTCTTTGCCATGCTAAATTTCTCTTTCTTTTCCTTTACTGCTTGCTCAGTGTAAAGTTTCAATCATTATGTACGTTAAGTCACGAAATATTAAATTATTAACTATTGTGCCTCCATTTATTCTGTCTGTGACACGTACTTTGTACTGAGTAGTAATACAACTAATGTTTCATTAATATACTAAATTAGGTAATCAGGACACACTGCCAGAATAAATGAGAGTCGGTCGACCAAGGCAGTTTGTTTGTATTGTGTATTAAAAACGACGAAGAGGCTTCGTTCCCCCTTAGCTTCCAGTGGTTCACATCCCAACAAAGGGCCACAGCAGTCCGGCCAACCCACCGCCGCCCTAAGCCGAACCCAGGGTTGTTACGCGGTTCGGCCCCTAGTGGAACCCCCGGGAACGTCTCATACCAGACGACCGTAACCCCAAATGTTTGCGTGGTAGAGTAATTACGGCGTACGCGTACATGGAGACAGTGTTGGCGCAGCAATCGCCGCCATAGTGTAACTGCGGCGCAGTAAGAGGAGCCAGCCCGCATTCGCCGAGGTATATGGAAAACCGCCTTAAAAAACATCCACAGGCTGGCCGACATACCGGACTTCGACACTAATCCACCGGCTGGGTTCGTCCCGGGGACCGGCACGCCTGTCCTCTCGGAAAGCAGCGCGTTAGACCGCGCGGCTAGCCGCGCGGGCAACCAAGGCTGCACTTGGATGGATTCCACGAGACAGAGAAGACTGGGAAGTAGAAGGTTGAGTAGATGTCGTTAGTAAACACGTAGGATGCATGTAGTCGAGGACTGCAGCGCATGGAGAATTTTGGAGGGCTTCTGAGTGCAGCACTGTATGCCATGCGGCCGATGATGACAACGACAAAATTTTTATATGTCATCAAATTGTATGTGTGCAGTCCTAAAGCAACGACTGCACAGCGACCAGCGTAGCGCCGTGGCGCAGCATCAAGAAGTCGCTGAACCGTGTGCCAATATAAATAGCGAGCAGCACCACATCTAAAGAAAGACAGCGCGAAGGGGATCCTGTCAATGCTGACTAAACCAGCGGCCCATCGCTGGTCAGCCCCAGTTTGGTAGCAGACTCCGACAGCATCAGCATTTAGTTATAGGAAGATGACATTTAGCCTGCTGTCTGAGCATAATGAGAGCAAATCTACACTACTCGCCATAAAAACTGCTACACCAAGAAGAAATGCAGATGATAAACGGGTATTCATTGGACAAATATATCATACTAGAACTGACATGTGATTACATTTTCACGCAATTTGGGTGCATAGATCCTGAGAAATCAGTACCGAGAACAGCCACCTCCGGCCGTAATAACGGCCTTGATACGCCTGGGTATTGAGTCAAACAGAGCTTGGATGGCGTATACAGGTACAGCTGCTCATGCATCTTCAACACGATACCACAGTTCATCAAGAGTAGTGACTGGTGTATTGTGAGGAGCCAGTTGCTCGGCCACCATTGACCAGACGTTTTCAATTGGTGAGAGATCTGGAGAATGTGCTGGCCAGGGCAGCAGTCGAACATTTTCTGTACCCAGAAAGGCCCGTTAAGGACCTGCAACATGCGGTCGTGCATTATCCTGCTGAAATGTAGGGTTTCAAAGGGATTGAATGAAGGGTAGAGCCACGGGTCGTAACACATCTGAAATGTAAAGTCAACTGTTCAGAGTCCCGTCAATGCAAACAAGAGGTGACCGAGATGTGTAACCAATGGCACTCCATACCATCACGCCGGGTGATACGCCAGTATGGCGATGACGAATACACGTTTCCAATGTGCGTTCACCGCGATGTCGCCAAACACGTATGCGACCATCATGAAGCTGTAAACAGAACCTGGATTCATCCGAAAAAATGACATTTTGCCATTCGTGCACCCAGGTTCGTCGTTGAGTACACCATCGCAGGCGCTCCTGTCTGTGATGCAGCGTCAGGGGTAACAGCAGCCATGGTTTCCGAGGTGATAGCCCATGCTGCTGGAAACGTCGTCGAACTGTTCGTGCAGATGGTTGTTGTCTTGCAAACGACCCCATCTGTTGACTCAGGGATCGAGACTTGGCTGCACGATCCGTTACAGCCATGCGGATAAGATGCCTGTCATCTCGACTGCTAGTGATACGAGGCCGTTGGGATCCAGCACGGCGTTCCGTATTACCCTCCTGAACCCACCGATTCCATATTCTGCTAACAGTCATTGGATCTCGACCAACGCGAGCAGCAATGTCGCGATACGATAAACCGCAATCGCGATAGGCTAAAATCCGACCTTTATCAGTGTCGGAAACGTGGTGGTACGAATTTCTCCTCCTTACACGAGGCATCACAACAACGTTTGACCAGGCGACTGCTGTCAACTGCTGTTTGTGTATGAGAAATCGGTTGGAAACTTTCCTCATGTATGCTCTTTGTAGGTGTCGCCACCGGCGCCAACCTTGTGTGAATGCTCTGAAAAGCTAATCATTTGCATATCACAGCATCTTCTTCCTGTCGGTTAAATTTCGCGTCTGTAGCACGTCATCTTCGTGGTGTAGCAATTTTAATGGCCAGTAGTGTAATTGCATGTAGGAGGCACAGAACACCAAGCCGTTTCATAACGGGAAGATTTGTTCCTTGTCTTTTTAGAAATAAAGTCTCCTATTAATTTAAAGGTGTTATGTACATATCATTTTGGATTCCTGCTACTGGCCATGGCAACTTCTCTTCTTCCATGTTTGTGTCGGTGCTGATACCCACAGTAGCCGACACAACAATAGGCTCATGAAAGCTGTTCTTCTTATGTCAGTAGTGGACTTTGATCATCTCTTGTGACTTAACTTCTGATTTCTGGATCAGTGATATGTTTTGTATGGGAATATTTCTTCTATCTCTTTGGTGATGGCACAGTATTCGTTCACTAGACACTCCGTGTACAAGGAAACTCCCTTAATATTTGTTGCCGGCCGCGGTGGTCTAGCGGTTCTAGGCGCGCAGTCCGGAACCGCGCGACTGATACGGTCGCAGGTTCGAATCCTGCCTCGGGCATGGATGTGTGTGATGTCCTTAGGTTAGTTAGGTTTAAGTAGTTCTAAGTTCTAGGGGACTGATGACCACAGTAGTTAAGTCCCATAGTGCTCAGAGCCATTTGAACCTTAATGTTTGTTACCTGTAATCTTTCCCACTAGACTATTCCCGTACACCTGCTGTTCTATGTCCAAGTTTCTTATGAGTCCTAGAACTAGTCTCGAAACACTTACTTGAATCCTTCTCATTGAATACTCACTGCTCGCTAGGAAACGTGTTCCAATGAAATTATGCTTTGATAACAGCCTTAATTAGTTTACACAGTCACTAGTCGTGCACCTTAAGGAGGAACTGAGCCATCAGCTTAAACGTTTTTCCAGAGGCTTCATCACAATTGTGCAACCCTTAGAGTGTTCAGATATAACAGTAAATCGCCCTATCGTCAAATGCAACGCTATGGTCCAGGAAAAGAATTTGCAACACCCACAAATTTTACATCACGTATCTTGGAATACTTTTCAGACTTGCACCTATACCCAGGGCTGTAAACAATGTCTGACACATTTCCTTATCCCATTTTGAAATAACAGCGTTCAGTTTATGTTAACTGCCATCTTTTTATGAAATGACAGAAATTACTCCTAAAAAGAAAGGTTATTCGTTCGCAACAAACTGGTTCCAGGTACATTATGGTCAGATACCAAATATTCTGTTTAAATTTAAAACTGTTGGAATAGGGAAAATATTATCAATTTTGCATTTAATAGTCTCTAAGATACATTATTATTCTACATTCACACCAATAATCCATAATCAAATTATCAAGAAGTGTTATTAACAATAAATTAGAAATTAAAAATTTTTAAAACAGAAGCGTGATAACTAACACAAATTTCCATTTTTTGGACCGGGAAATTGTTGAGATATAAAAGCAACTCAGCTCAATTGCAAATATCACACGTTCCTTGGTAGAAAGACTGAAGAGGTATGGCTTAACAGTTCACACATGATGTAACTAGTTTTAAAAATATACAGAATTTCACTCACCATAAAAGTTTGTATTTCAAGATTTAACAGTATCCTCAAAATAGTTTTAATATATTATACAGCATTAAATATATAGCACTTGTACTATTTGCAAACGCTGTACAAAACACAATCTCGTAGTTCGAAACGAATAAAGACATTAGAAAATGGCGGAAACTGCAGTCCTTGATGTCATTCTAAAATTGGTCACTAAATTGAAACACGGACCAGGAAGGATCATGTCTTCCTGGTACACGATCCTTCAGGTACAGCACTTTCCGCTATAACAGTTACATGTAGCATGCACAATGCAAAATGCAATTATTGCAAACTGTGCCTACCACTGTTTTAAAACGAAGATTAGTGTATCACAATTCGTAATACACAGTCGTATGTGAGATTGCTAACACTGTGTGCTCTTATCTTAAAGTAAATAATTTGATAGCATGTGGAAGGCAGTATTATTTTGCTCTACTCTATATGTATATTCCTGTTTTTACGAGCATTTTAAGGGGCAGCTTTAACAAACCACACTGACGGTGAACATGATTAAATATCTCCTGCTGAATCGCTTGGATTTGATAAAACTGAATCCTCTGTCAAGCACTTCATTATGAATGTCCGCCCCCGGTAGCTGAGTGGTCAGTCTGCCGCCGGCAGTGCTGCGAGGCGGTCACGCGCCAGAGCGCTGCGGGCGAGGCGCGCACGGTGTGTTTGTGTTTACTTCTGCCGCTGTAAGTGCCGTATTCCCTTCTAGACCACCATGGCGCACAACTATCGGAAGAAGACATTACGTTTCAACTTTTGTTCCGACTTCGCCCGACCCAAGCCCCTGGAGGTAGAACGATTTATACGCGATGAAGTTAAAATACCACCAACGGATCTAATTGGTATCCACTTGTCCATAGTTAGCAGTACCGTCTACGTCAAAATGATCAACGATGCGGTGTGCGACAAGGTGCTTCAAGAGGCATAACGTGGACTGCGCTTCTGTCATTCCGACGGCAACGTCGGACCCGTTACCGTCGATCACGCAGGTCTCGGCACACGGACGGTAAGGATCTTCGAACTGCCGTTCGAACTACCTGCAGACGTCGTCATCGAGGCGCTCCGTCCCTATGGCAACGTTCTGGAACATGTTGCCGAACGATGGGTCCAATTTCAGACCTATCCCGTTTTAAACGGTGTTAGACAGGTCCGCATCGAGTTGCAGAAACACGTGCCTTCCTATCTACGTATCGGAGGCTGCCGTGCCATTATAATGTACGACGGCCAACCTCGGACCTGTTCCGGTTGCGGGAAAGAAGGTCATCTACGGTCTGAATGCATTCAACGATGTGTCGCGCAGCTCCCGTTGTCGGAAGCGTCCGTCACACCCACGATGACCGCCCTGCCGGTCACTTACGCAGCGGCTCTCGCCACGTCTACAGTTTCGTCCAGTCCGTCGCCCGGTCCTTCCGAGCGGCACGTCCCACCGTCCCAGTCGCCTATGGATGGTGCGGACGTCGCACATGACAACCTTGCCGCCGAACAGGCTCCCGCACCGGACGCTGAGGAGAACTACTTCTTCACAACACCTGTTTGACAATTTCATTGTACCCAACGACGCCTTCGAACCAGGTCGACGCTCCTCCCTGCCGTCGTCCGACACTGAGGAACACGTGCGCAAACAACGCTCGCCACGTAGGCGCAAACGCCGTCGCCGTTCACCCACGGGCTCTCAAAGCGTCGCCACCCGTGACGACGAAGACGACACCCAACCAGCCGACATTTCCACGCAGAGGTCGGCGGACAACTTTCACGATGAACAAGACGTTTCGCAGGACGGGACCACTATGGAGGTCGCCACGCACAACGTAACGATCGGTGCGCCGGTTGAGACGCCTGTCTCCCCGCCGACAACTCCAGATCTCTCTCACCACGACGCAATTCCCATGGACATTGGACAGACCCACGGCACAGGAGCATGGGCCGACGACATTGAAGAAGATACGCCCCCTCCTCCGGCTGAGTTGCCTCCGCCGGACAAGACTGCCTGTTAACATCAATAGCGTGGCATTGCAGCTCATGGGACGGGACTTCCTGTCGGTGCCCTCCTCTTACTTCCCTTGGTGATGGTAGATGCGCGTCCACCACCACTGAAACAAACGTGCCGGTTTGCCACACTGAACATCAACATGATCGGCACTGCACCCAAGCTGCAACTCCTATGTGACATGTGACTCTGACGTCGACTTCGCCCTTCTTCAGGAAGTACGCGTAGCCACACTACCACCAGTCTACGGTAACGACTCATACACGTCCACATGTGATCAATCAGGGCGTGGAGTGGCTTTCTACATATGCGAAGGAATACCACTCCCTGTGGAAGAGGCATGGCTGTTACCATCTTCGACACGCGCGTCATCAATATCTACGCTCCGTCTGGCTCCACGAACCGTCGGCAGCGGTCCACTTTTTTCGGACATGACGTGGCGCCCCTGTTTTCTGGACGCTATGATCGCCTTATCATGGGAGGCGATTTCAACTGTGTCCTCCATCCGCAGGACCAAGTGCCTGGTTATTCGCCATGCCCGGCGCTGCTCACCTTAATCGAAGATTTTCATCTAGTGGACGTTTGGGAGAAAATTCATGGCAATACCCCCGGTTTTACCCATTATACAGCACATTCTGCGAGCAGACTGGACCGGTTTTATGTCTCTGCCCACCTCGGCAATGCAGTCGCCCGAGCTGAACGATGGCCCCTTGCATTTTCGGACCACTGCGCCATCATTTGCTCCCTGGCTCTGCCACCTCAGTCAGTGTGGCGCAGCAGAGGTTACTGGAAGCTTAATACCTCCCTCCTTAATGATCCACACTGCCGACAATGTATTGCCACTACATGGGCGTCTTGCGAAAGACGCCTTCCGCACTACACATCCACGTTCCATTGGTGGCTCAAATGTGCCAAACCTGCGATCAGAAAGGCCTTCATACAATGTGGCAAGGAAGCAGCAGCATGGCATCGAGACACCACAAATTTTCACTACGCCGTCCTCCGTGAGCTCGATGCGCTCCCTCCATCACCTGACACCCATAGGGAACGACAACGTACTAAAGCTCGTCTCCTCTCTCTTCAACGTGCACGACTGCATGGTGTGGTGGTGCGTTCCCGACGGCAAGACCTCCTCCACGACCAAACCCCATCCACACTCCATGCCGCATCCGACCATAGTCGTCGACGTCGACTTTTCGTCCCCAACATCACGACCTCCGACGGTGTTCATCACACAACACAGGCGGCAGTGGTGTCTGCCTTTGCTGAACATTATCGCCAATTTTATGATGATGAACCGATGGCGACGCCCATTCCTGATGATCTCCGTCCTTCCCCTGATCGAACCCTCACCGTAGCGGAGTCAACGTCCATGATGTCTGCCATCACCGCAGAAGAGGTGGTAGATGCGATCAACAAAGGGGCCAAGAACAAATCACCCGGACCAGATGGTCTCCCAGTGGAGTTTTACCAGGCGTTCACTACGTTAATGCTTCCTCGCTGGACGGAAATGATGCAGGAACTCTTTACTCCGTCCTTCCCAATTCCACCTGAATTCGTCACTGGCTTTCTTCTACCCGTGCCTAAACCGAAGGGAGGGTCTCATGTCCTTGCATATCGCCCCCTTACACTACTGAATGCAGACTATAAAATCTATGCACGCCTCTTAGCAGCGCGCATACGCACCGTCTTACCTACGGTCCTTTCACCTGAGCAGACTGCACGTGGTTGTGGGGCCACCTTACAAACAGCCCTAGGAGAATGCCGTGACCTCATTGCACTGGCGTCGGTTTGTCTCCTTCGTGCAGCACTGGTATCCGTCGATTTCACGAATGCCTTTGATCGCGTTAGACACCCATTCCTCCTCATGGTGGCGACACGTATGGGGTTCCCATTGCTTTTTGTCGATGCCATTCGCCGGTTACTACTTCCCGCGGTCTCGATGGTACAAGTCAATGGGAGGCTTGTAGGACCGATTCCTATAAGCCGCTCTGTGCGTCAAGGGTGCCCTCTGTCTACTTTACTATATGCCATTGCACTTGAGCCCCTCATCACTGGACTTACATCTAGACTGCAGGGCCTCACTTTGCGTGACTACACCTTTCACTGTAGGGCTTATGCGGACGATCTCCTCTTTCTCACCTGCTCCTCCACGGAACTCAATGACGCCATCCAATGGATCCACCAATATGGACGTCTTTCTGGTAGCATTCTTAATGTCCGTAAATCGACTATGATGCACATTGGGCGCGGCCTCCCGGCTATGGTGCCGACCCCACTCCCGGTCAGTGCCACCCTCTGTTACTTGGGTATCGAATTTACGAGCTCCACACACCGCACAGTGGCCCTGGCTTACCGGCGGCTTTTGCAGTCGATTCGGCACCATGTCTGCGGTCAAGTGCACCGTAACTTAAACCAACTCCAACATGTGTCGTATGTCAACATGTATGTCGCCCCTAAACTGGTACACGTCGCCCAGATCCTCCCAATGCCGTTACTCCTTGGCCGCCGTATCCAATCCGCCTTTGGATATTTCGTGTCAGCAGGTGCACTTTTCAAAGTCCGCTACAACACTCTAACGCTGCCTCCTGCAAAAGGTGGCCTCGGACTCGTCAACGTGCGGGCACGATCTTCTGCACTCTTTGTCCACACTCTGTTGCGGCACTGGCAGGGGCCGGTCCCGTCCTTAACACGCAGTCTCTTAGATATCCTCCGACCAGCTTCTCTCGATCCACCGATCAATGTGGCACCTATTTCTCCATTATTGTACCACGTCGCCAATTGTTTCATAGAACTCAGCTACGTTCGGGCCGATCTTCCAGTCACCCGTCCTCCCTGTACAAAAGATTATTGTCATTTGTTTATGCTGTCCAACCCTTGCGACCCCATGGTGCTGCAGCATCGTGACATTAACTGGCGCACGGTTTGGGGGTATGTGCATGCACCCTTTTTACCGTCGTCTGTGTCTGCACTCTGGTATGTTTTAGTCTATGGAAAATTCCCGGCTAATAGTCGACTTTATCGCATAGGACTGGCCACCTCCCCACTCTGCCCTGACTGTCAGCTCGAAGACACCGACGAGCACCGTCTTACGTGCCCCCTGAAACAAAACGTATGGCTCCTCATCCAACGAATCGTGGGCTTTTACCTCCGTGCCCCGCCAACGACGGTAACCCCGGATTTCCTGTTGTTGCCCCAGACATTTCACTACCCTCTTGCTAAGCACCATACCCTAATCTGGTTTCGAGGACAGGCTTTAGAATACCTCTTTCAGAGTGGTCCGCATACAGTCCTTGACTTCTGGTACAAAGCTGTGACCGCGCATAGCACCCTCACCCGAAAACCATCTTACCGACAAACTTTTGCCGGTTATCTCCGCAGCGTCTTCCTTGACCCCCCTCAAAGTTGGGGTGTACCATGCCTACCTGTCACATGATGCAACACCCTTATCCACGTTCTCATGCATCGACCAAAAAAACAAAAACAAATTTTAAAAAAAGGAAGAAGACAGAGTATGTTATATTCTGTTGTATTTAATGTTTTTCTTTTTAATATTTTTTTTGTTTAACTAACAGTCATTTTTATATGTTTACATGGTACCTTGAAGAACTCTTGCATAGTGAATATATATGTACTTTTAGTTTGTTCAATACAAATTATTAAAAAAAAAAGGAAAACAGGATATGTTATATTTTGTTGTATTTAATGTTATTCCAATAATTTGCTTACCTAACACTCATTTGTATATGTTTAACTGATACCTTGAAGAACTTTTGCTTTATATATATATATATATATATATATATATATATATATATATATATATATATATATATATATATATGTACTCTCCGTTTGTTCAATTAAAAAAAAACCGGAAGGTCCTTGGTTCAAGTCTTCCTTTGAGTGAGAATTTTACTTTCTTTATTTTCACAAAGTTATGATCTGTCCGTTCGTTAAAAAAAGTGGTCAGCGCGACAGACTGTCAATCCAAAGGGTCTGGGTTCGATTCCCGGCTGGGTCGGAGATTTTCTCTGCTCAGGGACGGCGGTGTTGTGTTGTCCTAATCATCATCATTTCATCCCCATCGACGCGCAAGTCGCCGAAGTGGCGTCAAATCGAAAGACTTGCACCAGGCGAACGGTCTACCCGACGGGAGGACCTCGTCACACGACATTTCATTTCATTATGAATAGCAGAGTCGCGTAGATGTAGATGAAATAGTTCGAACTTTTGCAATGGCACTGTGTTATTTCGCGGAGAGTAGGCTCAAAGTCTCTCCAAACAGGTAGGTGTAGCCCTCAACGTCACATGCTGACTTAAAACAGGCTATTCCATTTATTTTCGGGATTGCAGGCGTATTACGCCGACTTCTCACCACTATGTTTCGGCTGACAACCATTCAACCATCTTCAGGTGAATGTTTTGCAATGTAGATTGCTAGTTCACATTGTTAACTTTGTACGCACATTGTTGCAGAGACGCATGCGCATATGCAGCCGCTACAGGAGCGACATCTGTCGAGCTTCGCGCTCTCTTCGAATATTGGCCCATCTGTGTGTATAAAGTTAACAATGTGAACTACAATCTCCAGTGACACTCACTGAAGGTGGCTGAATGGTTGCCTGGCGGAATAACGTGGGAAGAAGTCGACGTAATCCAGCTTCAATTCCGCAACTTTATGGAATATTCTTTACGCCGGGAAAATTTCGAGAATCACACGATAACAGGCAGTTTAAAATATACACTAACCACATGGCCTTACCACCTGGCACGAATAGCTCCATTGTAATGCTTACTAGAACAATTTCACACTTAATTCACCCGTTCTGCTTAATTTCTACTTGTGTTTTGCAAGGCAAAAAGTTCAAACTCAGTACATGGTGTTCCACACCGTCGAGCGTCTGTTTTTCGTTACTTAGGTACAGTTCTAGCTGACACGTCCCGAACATAAAAACTGCACAATTTTTTGCCGTTCTTAGACTTGCACTTTCTTGCAATATATTCGAAACGCTGCTTTAAAAAAAGTAAATCCATACTCTTTTACAGGGAAGCAGCCTTTCCTGAAGATAGGTGAGAGAATAGTGGTTAATATTCTGTCTAAGCTCAGTAAAGCAGAGGAAAATAACAGGCACTTAGTAAATTCTTACATCAAAGGCGCTCTTCGTATTCTGTATAAGAGACCATTGAGCGAATTGGTAGACAGGCTTGTTAGACGGTGAGCGACCGATCAACTTATTACAATTCTTAGGAAAGTTATTAAACAAGCCATTGAAGACTGATCGGAACAGGTATATCTCAGGGACGCTTTAGTTTCAGTTAAAGAAATATAACACGAGAGAACGAGATTGGCGTTCGCTTATTTGCCGTCCAATAATTTGTCACCAATCTCTCCTGTTTTAAGACTGAAATGAAATTCTAGAAACACAATAAATTGTTATGTACATGCAAAGGAATTTGGTAGGTGAAGAAATGAAATAAGATACGGAGGTATAGTTGATAATAATATCAATTATTCAGCCATAAATTGTTCACTAACCACTCGCGAATAATGATAGGAACTTCTCTCGTCTCCACCAATAAAAAAAACTTTCTAAAAATCCGTCATTGAAATTATGAACTGATACAAATATCAGTTTATTTCAGTGGTAACTTTTTATGTTGACACAATAGTATTGCGCAAAGGATACTGAGCGTAGGAGGGCCCCTTAATACTAATTCAACAAATTGCTCAATGGTTGAAATCAATGCTTGTGTCCAGCTATGTTTCAGAAAAATTGAAACTGTCTTTGCCGCTTCACACAGCGTGTAGTGACAGGAATTTGACTTTATCTCTCCCCTCATTGACGTAGAAGGCAACGGCCTTGCCGCAGTGGATACACCGGTTCCCGTGAGATTACCGAAGTTATGCGCTGTCGCGTGTGGCCGGCACTTAGATGGGCGACCATCCTGCAGCCATGTTGCCATTTTTCGGGGTACACTTAGCCTCGTGATACCAATTGAGGAGCTACTCCACCGAACAGTAGCGGCTCCGGTCAAAGAAAATCATCATAACAACTGGGAGAGCGTGTAAGTAGGCTGTTTAGGTTTTTATATTGGTAACGCCATGTAGCGCTCTATATGAAAATCACTGGCTGTGCTGTGTGCAATCTGTGGCTGGGTGGCATTGTCGTAATATTCGCCATTGTAGTGTTGGGCTGTTGGCTGTTCACAGCGCATAGCGTTGCGCAGTTGGAGGTGAGCCGCCAGCAGTGGTGGATGTGGGGAGAGAGATGGCGGAGTTTTGAAATTTGTAAGACTGGATGTCATGAACTGCTATATATATTATGACTATTAAGGTAAATACATTGTTTGTTCTCTATTAAAATCTTTCATTTGCTAACTATGCCTATCAGTAGTTAGTGCCTTCCGTAGTTTGAATCTTTTATTTAGCTGGCAGTAGTGGCGCTCGCTGTATTGCAGTAGCTTGAGTAACGAAGATTTTTGTGAGGTAAGTGATTTGTGAAAGGTATAGTTTAATGTTAGTCTGGGCCATTCTTTTGTAGGGATTATTGAAAGTCAGATTGCGTTGCGCTTAAAAATATTGTGTGTCAGTTTAAGCACAGTCTTGTATAATTTTTCTAAGGGGACGTTTCAAGCGGTATGCTGACCACACGTCCCTCCTATCCGCATCCTCAACTAAGGATGACACGGCTGTCGGATGGTCCCGATGGGCTACTTGTGGCCTGAAACGGAGTGCTTTTTCATTGACGTACACGTTGTCCTCTAAACCTTATGTCTGAAGAGAAACGGCTGCAAATAAGGAAAGAAGGAAAATGGAGCCAGAGGCAACTCATCCGTTACATGAATAAGAAACGCAGTGAAAAGAATGAAATCCAGGAAGAACTTTTTCGTAGCATCAGACGTACTCCCGTTCACAGATTAAATAGCCAGGTTACGTTTGTGGGAAGCTGAGGGTTCCCTTTCTCCTGTTTGAAAAGAAGTACCTATAACACTACCATCTGGATGACAAGTGATGGGTGACATGGAAGTCTTTGAATAGATTGAGATCAAGACTGGGTATATCCATGGTGAAGATGGCAAGATGGAGCTATGACAAAGAAGAGAATGTCAAGTGCAACTCTGGGGACAATCAGACGGTTAAACACTGGAATTCGCGTCGTCAGTATCCAAACTCCTGCACGGAGAATGGACCAGAACTGTCCAAGTTTTCGTCAAATTTAATGTAATGTGATCTTTCTTAACTGTGTAAATATGTATGTTTCTGACACCAGAATAACAGTAATAAATAGAGAAATATGACCGAGGAGGCAATGTATGTTGACAACATACATCCTTTTCTGATGATCTGAATGCTCACTGTATAGATTAAGCTGAATGGAAAATTTTCGTATCTATGTTACTGCAATAAAATTGAGCCTGCTTTAGCATAGCGTTGACACCAGAAATGTTTAAAAACATAACACAAAAAATCTAATAGGATTTAAGGTCCAAATACAGCGCAAAAATCTTACATTCCTGCAACACGACAAAGCCGCTCTTTGTATCCGCTAAGCAATTTATTTCGGCACCGAAAAACACATCAGTTTTAGAAGCGATTCTCGTACATGAACTATATTACTGAAGACAGTGGATCTCGCCCTTTATAAATACTGGAGTACGGTTTTAGGTTTTTGTAGTTTGATAACATCATTCGTAATATTATGTTACTTTGTTTTGCTCACAGAATAAACGACAAAAGCTTTACTCAGCAATCCTTCACAAACTGGATATTAAAACAAACTGGTGATCTCTCTTTCCCTCAAAATTAGACGCATTTTTTAACTACAATGCTCCTGCAGTTAACATTTGCGATATCGATTTTGATACATGCACTTTTGCCACAGATACATATAAACCGCCCACCCCCCTATCTGTATCATGTTGAGGTTTAGTAACCAACGGCAAGTGACGACTGAAATTGTAACGGTGTAACTGTGTGAAGAGGAAATGACAGTTTCAGTTTTCCTGAAATATAGCTGAACACAAACAATGACTGCAATTACTGAGCAATTTGTTGAATAAGTGCTAAGGGCTCCTCATACGCTCAATATTCTTTGCGGAATAATACTGTGTCAATATAAAACGTTACCATTGAAATAAACTGACATCTGCATCAGTTCATAATTTCAATGATGATTTGTGTAAAGTTTTCCTTAATGTTGACGAGTGACGTTTGTATCATTTTTAACAACTCATGATGGTGAATAATCTATGTGTCAACTTAGTAAATGCACGTAATTAACATCACGGAAAAAGAAGTTTCGCCCATTATCTAAGATTCCTCTTTCTTTTTTCTGAGGTTCTGTACACTCAAGTTAAACTATGTATCCTAATTAGTTTAATAATTGATGATGTTATCATTTGTATGGCCGTTTGTTATTTTGGGTTCTATCAATAAAGTCCTTTTGATTATATAATAAATATTGTGATTTTAGAGTTTTATTTCAGGCTTAAAACAGCAGATGTTGGTGACGAATTGTTGGAGGCCGGCCGTGGTGGCCGTGCGGTTCTGGGTGCTTCAGTCGGGAACCGCGGGACTGCTACGGTCGCAGGTTCGAATCCTGCCTCGGGCATGGATGTGTGTGATGTCCTTAGGTTAGTTAGATTTAAGTAGTTTTAAGTTCTAGGGGACTGATGACCTAAGATCTTAAGTCCCATAGTGCTCAGAGCCATTTTTTGAATTGTTAGACGGCAAAAGACCCAACGCCAATCGCTTTCTCTCGTGGAATATTTCTTTGAATAAAACTAAAGCGTTCCTGAGATACCTGTACAGATCTTTCTTTACTGGCTTACGTAATATTTTCCATAAGAACTGTAGTAAGTTGATCGGTCTCCCGAAGTATAACAAGCCCGTCCACCAATTCGCTCAGTGGTGTGATATAAGGAAATAGAAGATGGAGCCCTTGAGGTAAAAATTTACTAACTGCACGTTATTTGCCTCTTCTTCACTGAGATTGAACAGAATATTAACCAGTATTATGGCACCTATATTCAGTAAAGCCTAGTTTTCTGTAAGAGGGCATAGATTTTTTTTTAAAGTAGCGCTTCAAATATATTACGAGAAAGTGTGAGGCCAATAACGGAACTCTGTTTTAGTAGCGAGCATACCGGCGCTCCAAGAAGTGGAACTCGTATGTATTGCGTTTGAACTGCTTGCCTTGAAAAACACAAGGAGAAATTACGCAGAACAGAGGAGATAAGTCTTAAAATTTTCCAGTACGCATTCCAATAGACCAGAAGCACCTTCATTGCGCCATAGATTCACAAACAGCAACAAAAAAAATAAAAATTAAAGAAGGGAAGTGTGTGATTTATCGAGTACATACACTGTTTTCCATGTATTTCTCTACTGTAACAACTGTAGCAAGCGAAATAAAACAATTATTAACTGATTACTGATTTAAAGCTTACAATATGTTATGTCCGTGCCGGCCGCGGTGGTCTAGCGGTTCTGGCGCTGCAGTCCGGAACCGCGGGACTGCTACGGTCGCAGGTTCGAATCCTGCCTCGGGCGTGGGTGTGTGTGATGTCCTTAGGTTAGTTAGGTTTAAGTAGTTCTAAGTTCTAGGGGACTTATGACCTAAGATGTTGAGTCCCATAGTGCTCAGAGCCATTTGAACCATTTGTTATGTCCGTGGAGACACAACCGTTGCAAGAAAAAAATGTTTGCTCACTGGACAGTTGGCCGTACATTATTTGCCAAATCTGAAAACTGCTGCAAGTAATATAAACATATCTGCTTATTTTTGTGACACCGTGTTGTTCAGTTTCTTTTCTTTTTGTGGAAAACGAGGCATCTGGCGTTTCCTAAACAGTCAGGAATTCCATTTCTCAAAATACACATGGTGCTTCAATATCTCCTCCTGCACACTTACTGCACATTTACTTTTTTCATTTCTCTGTGGAAATTCGTTCTGTGTGAACTGGATTTCTCTCGGTCTGGATAGGAACAGACGTTTATTGCGCATAACTTCCCTTACATGGTGCAATGTACCACGCAGTTTCCTGAGCGAGAGTCAATATTTTTAAAGCCGTGCAGTCTCCGTAAGTATACTGTATTGCGGAAACAGTTTGCACCACTCTCAGACGGTCCATATTACTGCGCAACACTCAATATCGCGCGACGGTTCAGACCCGCGTCTGCATATTCTGGTTTGGGTTTTCAGTGATTTCCCTAAATCGCTTAAGGCAAATACCGCGGTGGTTCCTTCGAAAAGGCACGGCCGCTGTCCTCCATTCTTCTCTAATCCGAACTAGTGCTCCGTCTCCACTGACAACGTTGTCGAAAGGATTTTAAATCCGAATCTCTTCCTCCCTCGGCGCAGCTGTTAGCACGCTGGTCTCGCATTCGGGCGGACGACGGTTCAAACCTGCGTCTAGCCATCCTGATTTAGATTTTCCATGATTTCCTGAAATCACATCAGGCAAATGCCAGGATGGTTCCATTGAAAGGGCACTGCCGATTTCCTTCCCCATCCTTCCCTAATCCGAAGGGACCGATGACCTCGCTGTCTGGTCGTCTCCCTCCAACCTACCAACCAACCAGCCCTCCTATTCAGTATTGCGCAATAAATACTGAGTGTGTGAGGACCTCCTTACACATTTAGTACTATAATTAGCGAAATGTCTACAAAATTCACAGTAGTTATCGTTTTTACAATCGGTCAGATGGCATCGTGAGAAACGTAGGATTAAATATGGTATTAACAGTTCTTTCGGCGTCGACCAGTTTCTTCAGTCAGTTCCCGTTCACTGCCGTACTGTGCGTCATTTCGTTCACCGCTCAATGGAACTTCTGGAAGATAATATGTCACATTAATAGGTAGGATTTAGTTTTCAGATTCCCCAAAAATACCCAAGCTATTTTTAAGCTGGTGTAAGAAATGGAGTCCTATTATACCCATAACTCTCGATTTTTAAACAAATATAGTACTTAGGCTTCATGACTTAACTAAATCCAGTACAGATTCCGAATCAATAGCAATATGTGAAGTAGAATATATTTGAAAGACGTTTGTTATTGATGGAACTGGCTATAAATATGAACACTCTATACCTAATGAAAACGTATGTATGTCCAACATCTCCTAAAGTACTGGATCGATTTCAACCAAACATGCTGTACATATCATTTGCTATCTGGAAGGAAGTACCGTGAGGATAAGAGCCACTATCTCTCAATGGGGCGCCGGTGAAAAAGAAGCGCAGCGCACCGCGCGCAAATATCAGCCATTATTTGAGATTTAGAGAGCTAGGCGATTTGCAAAAACCTTTACACATAATTGCAAACCTTTACGGAACTGTTTCTGCCCCCCTCCTCCCCCCCCCCCCCCAAATTACAAAATAACAACAGCAAAAAAGTTTATCGCTTACTAAATTTTCACTGTTCATCCCGTAAAGCATCATCAGGCATGACGTTTTATTCTCTTACTTCTTTACTACTAATTGTAAGCAGACAGTATCTATATAGTTCAGGAGAAATGATGTAAACACTGAGATACCTGAAACACTATGTTTTCGTAACCTCTATAGACGTGAAACCGAACTCTTAAAGGAAGAAATGGAAAATTGGTAATATTCTTATCATCAATAAAAGCAAATAATTGACCTATAGGTCGTGTATGATATGTGATACAGCAGGTCTTTATCAAGCAAAAATAACCTCAAGTATGTATCAGAAACGATATATCAGTTCTCTAAAAAAATGGCTCTGAGCACTATGGGACTCAACTGCTGTGGTCATAAGTCCCCTAGAACTTAGAACTACTTAAACCTAACTAACCTAAGGACAGCACACAACACCCAGCCATCACGAGGCAGAGAAAATCCCTGACCCCGCCGGGAATCGAACCCGGGAACCCGGGCGTGGGAAGCGAGAACGCTACCGCACGACCACGAGATGCGGGCTATCAGTTCTCTATGAAGCTAAAATAGTCAAATGTATAAAATGATTGTTTATTGCTGTTCATTGGAATTTCAAAGAAATTTGCCTTAGGAAACATTAATTAACCGAAATCACAGCATGTGTAGACTATTTATGTATTCTTTCAAGGCTTTTGATAAAACTAAAAAGTACAATATGTGAAACTGTCAAACATATAATTATTTCAGAGACCACATTTTGCAAAACAGTGTTAATTAGATATTCTAGTATAATAATATACATGATTACGTTCATATGAAGATTACTAAACGTAGTATTTTTGCTTCCACACTCTAAGTTGTTTCATAGTGCGTGGAAAGTTTTGAAGCGATTCCTTTCCGACGTGAAACACAGGAGCACATCACAAGTCTCGCGTTTTACGAACTTATGACAGGAGAAACTTTGCATTCTACATCTATATCTACATTTTTGTCTCCCAGCATAAATTTATGGCAAATGCAATGCATTCCTAGATCTTTTGCATGCTGGTGGACTGCTTGTTTTGGTTTACGCTTCTTTGCTGCATATCTTTCCCTTTCGTCCGATATATTCTGGTCAATGAGCTCCAGCAGTACCTCCAGAATTTCTGAATCCGCCAAAACCTAAGAACCACGTTCAGTTACAATAAGAAAAAAGTTTAATTCTTAAATATTCGATCTATAGTGTTGACTTTTTTGTTTCTAATGATCACTCGTGTCATGTGCCTGAATATGGACGATCACTTCTGAAATACCCTGTATATTTATTATATGTTATATACATTATTATAATTTATTAACATATTATTTCATAATAATAAACAAAATTATAAATTGCTCTGCTCCAGATACACTTTCAATAACTTTTTCCTCATTTTGTAATATAATTTCGTTGAATTTACCACTCTTTTATCAAAGTTGTACAGGAAGCACTCTATGGGCTTCTAATCGACTGCATCAAAAAGGCAAGCTGTTTGTTCATCGGCGCCTGATGTTTTTGTGCGATAAAAGTTGGTTGTAATGGAACATAAGTGACTCATTCGGGTACAATATTAAGCTGCCTGATATTATCCGCTTGTTTTGATACGAGCAATTTTACTTATATTTATCGAGTGAAGCATGTTTCGCTTTGAGTTTCCTTTTTAGAAATTATGCCGGACATTACCAACATTTACTGAAAGTTGCAAGAGATAATAGCTTTTGTGGGAGACATCTTCCATCCACTAATTCAGCTAAGACTGATACTAAAGTACTTCTCACCTTAGTTTAGTGGTACTCTTGTTGAAACGAAAAGCAAAGGCCATATGACGATAGCAACAGGAATAAAAAATGTCCGTAAAAATTTCCAGTAGATTTAGTCATAACAGTGTCACATGTTTAAGGAACTAATAAAACAGTAGAATTCAGTAAGAAAGGTACTTTAACTAAAAGGTTGAGCAGCGACTAAAAAACACATTAAAATCTCTGCCCAATTAAATTAGGCAGGAGTCCTGGCGACACACAAAATGACAAGAATTTTATTGCTATTGTTTCGTCATCACCTACAATGAAGGATAAGTCCCTTGGTAGACCAAAGACTTCCTTTCTGTCAGCAGGCAGCACTCTGGACATTAAAAGACAGTACACCGTAAGTGTGATGCTGCGAACACTGCAGTCCAGTGGGTATTGTTGCCGCAGGCGATATGGATGCGTCATTGGGCAATGTCCGATACGAAGGCGAGAGAGGACTACTTACTCTCTGCGTGAAGTTCGAAAGCATGTGCGACATGGTCCAAAAGGTTATTTGACCGATCTCGGTTTGTTGTTGGCTATTTCCAGCCATTGTCTTTCCCACTCAGCTGACACTCTCTTTTTCACTCACGACACGGCAGCCTGTATGGAGACGGGAGATGAAGTGTGTTACTTTCCTGGCAGGCTGCTTTCGCTGCTCTTTCAGGGCATCTCTTCCCTCTACCAGTGTAGAAGGCCATCTGAACTTCCTATCTGCTGGGAACACTTCCTGAATCACCTGTAGAGCGCTAAGAGACTCCGAACAGACAATAAACTTCCCTCCACTAAAAAGCTGCATCTTCTACAGTGCGTTCTTGGCCTCCAAAACCTCCGCACAGTACAGTGAAAAGTGGCTTGGTAGACACCGTTTAGTGATAAAACATGGGAGGATAACAGAATGCTCGACATTGCCCCTTGGTTGGATCCGTCGGTAGAAATCATCATATGCTCGCGCTACTTCGATATAATGCAGTTAAAAACTCGTTTTAAAACTAAAGGCAGAATTTTAAACTTGTTGCATTGCGCCATGTCCGAGTTAAGAGCGAGACTGTCTCTTATCAAGGGAGTGGATTTGCTCCTTCTCTGTTTAAGGATTGATACGTCTGCTACACAAAGTTGTTCAAGATATCCCTTCACATGGACAGAAAAAGGCTTAGTAGCGTGGCGTCTGTGACACTTCGTTGTATGGCTTGTTCAGCTTCAACACATACAACAGGGTGATCGGAGATGAACCGCACATTGTATACATATCGTGTGGTGGAGATTTCTTGCCAGATGGTAAGAGGCTGCCCACCAACCTATGCACAGAAGAAAGGAATTGGACTGATTCGGTAGGCCCCTATGACCAAATTAATGAGTGAGCGGTGGACAGTATCTGATATCTTTAAATAAGAAGGCCTAGATGATCCATACACTAAACTGTCGTAGTCAAACAGTGTGCAGATGAAGGTCCTATAGGATGTGCGCAAACTGACCCAATCCGCTCCCCAATTATTACCACTAATATGTTTAGTGTTTTTAGCGAGACATGGGATCAAAGGTGAAGCCCAAGAATCTCATTGAGGTCTTAAAATCCAAGATGATTCCCCTCAGCTGGAGTTATGGGTGGGGAAATGATTGACGCGAACGATTAAAATACACACAAGAAATTTTGTACAGAGTTTAAAACCAGTTGTATCACCACAATCCTACAGTCTCTTGAAGGTCAGCTGTAGGTGGCGTGTCGTAGTCGCGAGACCGGACGAAGGGCAGAATACTGCAAAGTCATCCTCAAATAAATATAACTGAATGGATTATATTGTTTTGGAAAAGATACTATTAATTGCTTTAATTAAAAGGGTGGGAGAAAAAAACGCTACCATGAGGAACATCAGTCCATTGAGGGAATGGATCGGAGCATGTGGACCGACCAGAATTAGCGTTGAGCGAGATAGGACTGCGGCAAGATGGGAGTCATCTACACAGTCCCCAGTCATGCAGTTCACTAACATATTTTCTCTCCAGAGGGTATCATATGCTTCCTCCGGATCGAAAAAGGTACCAGTAAATTGCTGTATGCGTAAGTTTGACACTTTGTCACACCCTGTAATTGGAGGAGATAGTCAAGCGTGGACAGGTGTTTCCGAAACCCAGATTGGAAACGGCTGAAGATTCCCTTGGTTTCGAGAATCCGTCCACATCAGGAGTCATTTTACCGTCCAGTGAAGTGTCTTTCCTACATAGCTACCGAGCTGAGCAACCCTGTACCTATCTGGAGATAACCTGTGCTGCAATGGCTTTAGAAGTGATATCAGAATCGCTCTCGCTAAGGATCCTGATAAGAGCCTTCAGCCCATATTCGTTTGAAGAGGCAGAGAATGACATCGTTTACTTCTATGCTTATGCGCCATTACATGCCGTATTTGGTTCTGGAGCAGTGTCACACCTAGCACTTAGTGCAGGCTGTAACTCTTACACGTAGAAAGGGCAGTTACATTGGTCCGAGTGGGCAGACGAAAAGTCTAGTCTCTGTTTCTGCACGTGTTCCTGAGCCGTGTGCGGCTCGCTTTGATGCCGTTCATAGCTTGGCATCTTGTATTAGCGACAGTGGCGTCTCGTTTTCTTAGTGTGTTCACTGGCGCCACTACGTTTGCTCGGGTTGTCTGTCCGTGAGTGGCAGCAGCAGCGCTTATCGATAGCGTGTACTGTGGTACCATCTTTGGAACGGCCTCTAGTATTTCCGGGCCGTTGTGTGTCCCGGGAGTTGAGTGAGCAGCAGTGAGGTCCGACAGCGCCAATACTCGCCGAGGGAGCTGGCGATATATGCACAGCCCGATGGAAGGATGTGGTCGGGAGAGTGCACGATCACGTCGAGGTCCAGATTTAGCGAGTTTCAGTTGAATGGATCGTTATATTCGAGTAGTGCAACCTTTACTGGTGTGTGTGTGTGTGTGTGTGTGTGTGTGTGTGTGTGTGTGTGTGTCCGTGTGTGTGTGTCCGTCGAAGTGACATCATGGAATAAGCTGTCAGTCGACGATTCATACTGGGACGTTTGCC
Organism: Schistocerca piceifrons; assembly: GCF_021461385.2. Taxonomy (NCBI): domain Eukaryota; kingdom Metazoa; phylum Arthropoda; class Insecta; order Orthoptera; family Acrididae; genus Schistocerca; species Schistocerca piceifrons. Next base: position 598,391,950 of record NC_060142.1, on the reverse strand, counting down.
TTGCCTGACTTGATCGAGAGCAACCGTCGGTTGGTCGTTCGGTCGATCGTCTCAACGGACGACGTGTATTTGGTCTTCCGACCACTTGTGGGTCCTCTGTGTTTGTGTCGACTTGTAATTCGTTCAAAATGGTTCCAATGGGACTTAACATCTGAGGTCATGAGTCCCCTAGACTTAGAACTACTTGAACCTAACTAACATAAGGACATCACACACATCCACGCCCGAGGCAGGATCCGAACCTGCGACCGCAGCAGCAGTGCGGTTCCGGACAGAGGCGCCTAGAACCTCTCGGCCACAACGGCCGGCTATAAGTCGTCCTGTTGCTCCACAGTGGCTGGTTTTAATATTGTTTGAGTTATTAGTGGTATTGTTTTCTCGGATCCGTGTGTATCTAGCGTGGATTTGAATGAGCAGTCATTTTAACGCTGTCTGCAACTCGATTCGTCGAGGCAACTTGTTGTGATTACCTCGGATTACTCTTGCGTTTGAACATGTTCTCTTGCATTATGTTTGTCGTTTTACGACGTCAGGAGTGCAGTCCACCCGTCTGCCTGGCATGGGTTATTCCATCGTTGTATTGGGCATCGGACGTTAGGTAGATTTTGTGAGAGTATTGGTCTTGCATTTAAACTGTAACTGGTTTGAGATCCCAACCTTAAGTGAGTATAATACTTGGCTGCCGGTCTCACCGCTTATACAACTGTGCTCACCTTCCTCAGGTCGATCCAGGGAGCACTCTCTGTGGATCACTCTGTTTAAAATTTACCCTAATGTTTTAATGTCTAACTGCCTTCCTCACTTGTAATTCAGGCCGGCCGGTGTGGCCGTGCGGTTCTAGGCGCGTCAGTTTGGAACCGCGTGACCGCTACGGTCGCAGGTTCGAATCCTGCCTCGGGCATGGATGTGTGTGATGTCCTTAGGTTAGTTAGGTTTAAGTTCTAGGGGACTGACGACCTCAGTAGTTAAGTCCCATAGTGCTCAGAGCCATTTGAACCATTTTTGAACCAAACTTGTAATTCAGGCCTTCAGCTGTTGTGTATTCTGAAATTGCTTGTGGCCTTCAGCCGTTAATTGTTTGTAACATTGCTTGTTGCTTTCAGCCGACAAATAGTTTTCAATTCTGTCTTGATAAGGCATTCAGCCGTCGCTATAACTTGTTACAGTTTATTTAGATTGTTTAAAAAAGGGTTTTAGTGTTTTTAACGTATAATTGTCCATCTTATTGGTAATTCAGGCCTTCAGCCGTTGTGTATTCTGAAACTGCTTGTGGCCCTCAGCCGACGAATAATTTGCAATCCTTTATTAAGAAGGTCTTCAGCCGTTACTGTAGCTTGTTACAGTCTCTTGAGTGTTTGAGATGAAAATATGTTAGTATTTGTTAATGTGTAACTGCCTTCCTCACTTGTAATTCAGTCCTTCAGCTGTTGAGTATTCTGAAGTTGAGTGTGGCCATCAGGCGACAAAAAATTTGGAGTTTTTCTTAATAGGGCCTTCAGCTGTCAGTGTAGTAAATTTTTTTAAAATGACTGTTGAGAGTTTTTTTAAAATAAAGTGTATGTGTCTTCTGTGCAACCATAGGTAACTGATTAGGCCCCGTTCACACCTTTCCTACTTTCCCCAATTCCCACGTCTCCGTTCCCTCTGCTGGAAGAATCGATGATTTACGTAATAGGTGGATATCAAACCACAAAAGGGTTTCGCCAACGTCTGGAATGTTTCCATTGGTGCTGTTTGGAGAGCTCATTTCCTTGATACGGCTTGAAATCTTGAATCCCGTACCTTCAATGCTGGTGTGGAACGGTTAATGGACGTTACAAATTCTCTCTAAGCGCTCCGTTTTCACTCCTTGATGATTGGTTTAGGCTCAACATTCACTGCGAGGTTCTCTCCACTTGGTCTATTCCTAAACCAACGTAACACGTCACGCCTGTACCTAATTGCTTGCTACTCGATATTCCTCGTCACACCAAGGAATGGCTTTTCTTCTAGGATGGCGGGAAGATGTAGGAATGGAGGAATCAGCAGGATGGGCATCACATTTGTGATGTAGTCCACCCGCTCCTGGGTGCTATCATAATATTTGAATACAGCCAGTAGACTGTATAGCCGCCGGTGCGCCCTGCTGAACCTCAACTTAGGTGGTCTCCGTTTAGGTGTTATAGTCGCAGCTAGGTGAAGCGCGATGGAAATGTGGCAGCTTGAGTGTAAATCGTCGGCCACTTCCCACGTAACGGTATTTGAGAGGGCAGGAGAGCATAGGGACAAATCTGTAGTGGTGAAGAAATGTGTCACTTCCACAGCATTAAGTACTCTGATGTCCTCTGACACTAGCAGCCTCTCAGTTTCCTGACCCCTGGGGCACACAGAAGAGTCACAGAGCACAATGTGTGCACTGACGTCACCGAGTAACAGGAAGAGGTGGGAGAGTTGTCGCATGAGATCAGTAAGTGCTATGCCATTGAGCGGTCCTGTTGTGGGATATACACAGAGCATACTGTGTGATGAGATGGCACTGCTGCCTCTAGAAACTCAGTGGTGAGGCTGATGGACGAGTAATGGTGTAATTCGATAATGAAAACAGCTAGACCATCCTTTGCTCGGTCACCACGTAGGTCATCCTTCCTATGAAGGTTAAATACTGGCTACATAGGATTATAAGTAGCTTTGAAGTGTGTCTCCTGAAGGCAGATGTGCATAGATAGTTCTTGTACAAGCAGTTTTAGTTCCTCTAACTAACTCTTCACATCCCACTGAGGATGGGAGCCATCTGAGCCATTCGGTTTAAGACTTGCGAAGTCCTGTAGCATGTGGTGGCTGTTGTGTAAGAGCACAAGAGCACATGAGCACCCTAAGTGTTACTTTTGTTGGCGCGTTAGTCGTATAAAACTTCTTGAAAGATAAAACTGATATTTGACTGTACAACAGGTTTTAATCCGCAATCTAGATTTCGGCTTTAGGTCAATATCAAGTGTTACAAGTTTTAAAAACCATTCGACTTGAGTAGTCTAAAGATTTTTAATACTTGTCAAATGGCAGTTATATCTTTCAAAAAACACCATAATTTTGGACACTTTGCGGATTCACAGGATATTTTTCTTTGAATGCTGTTAAACATAATGTAGATACAGCCATAAGAAACACACGGCACTAAATCTACAGTGCTATTCTGCATTGCTCCTCTAGACATGCTTCATGCGAACAGCTCTCCAGTGCTCTTGCTGGAGAAGGCAAAATCACAACCTGGTGGGCCGTGAAATCTTTCTGCGAGCAAACCAAATAAATGAAACAAAATGTGCAAAGCATGTCAGAGGCCGTGACACGAACAATTTGGTAATAATCAAGAGGAAAGTCCTGCACCGTATTCGATTCCCGAACATAAAAAAATGGTGCTGAAGTATCAAAATCAGAACCAGGGCCGACAGGAAGGTAGGAGAGTGTGTCGGCATTGGCATGTTTAGCTGTGGGCCGATACAATTTTTATATTGATAATTGGACAAAAAAAGAGTCCACCACTGCAGCTTCTGTGCAGTGCACTATGGAATAACATTGGATAGACTAAACAAGGTTTGCAGAGATTTCTGGTCTAGCACCAGGAAGAATTTGCGACTAAGAAAGTACTAGTGAAATTTTGTTACACCGCACACTACGGCAGGGGCTTGCTTTTCAAGTTGAGACTAGTTCCGTTGAGGGTCCGTCAACAGTTCGGCAGCAAAGGCCATCAATGATCGTGAGCTCTGTATCTGTGGGACAAAACGGCCCCAGCGCCATGAGAAGAGGCATCAACAGCTAAAACAAGAGGCTATGTCGGGTCAAAAATGTGCAAGACAACGATCGTGAAGTAAAGCATCTTTCAGCTCTTGCAAGGTGTCCTAGCAACCCTTCGATCAAATAAAAGGAACGTTTTTCAGCGGAGCCGATGCAAGTGCGCCGCGATTTTATAGGCGTTCGGAACGAAGCGGCTGTAATACGCTAACTGACCCAGCACAGACTGCAACTCGCGCACAATGCGCGGGGGTGGAGTGGCTTGCAAGTGCGATTAGAGGGGACGGACACCGTGCGAATTGATGACCTGACCAAGGTACTCAGACTGAAAGAATCCACGTTTGTCTTTATTACACTTCAACCCGGCCTGAGACAACACCTGGAAGAGGGCTCGAAGATTTTGCAAATGTTCATCAGGGTTGCAACCAGACACGACAGTATGGTCGAGATGGGTCAAGATGTATCTGTTGAGGTCAGCTGCTGCAAAACGCGCTGGAATCTGGCTGGCGCCGAAGCACTGCCGAATGGCAGACGCAAAAACGTAAACAAACCAAGATGCGTATTGATAACAAATTCTGGTTGCGACTGTTCATCAAGTGGAATCTTTAAGTAAGCGTCGCGTAAGTCAGTCTTTGAAAAGAAGCCTCCTGCTCCTAGCTTGTCCATCGGTTCTTCTGAGAGCGGCAACGGGAAAGTGTCAGTCACCGTTTGAGGGTTCACTGTGGACTTGAAATCAGCAAAGCAACGAAGTCTACCTGGAGGTTTCTTTAAAGTTACAATGGGTGATGTCCGCTGGCTGGTAGCAACTGGAGCAATTACGCCATTTTAGTGCAGTGTTTTAAATTTTCGTGCAACATGTTCGCGAAGTGCATGAGGGAGAAGGCGAGCTCAGAAAAACCGCGGGTACGCCTTGTCTTTTATCGTAATGTGTGCGACAAAACTGTTCACCTTTCCTAGTCCGTCAGAAAACAAGATCGAAAGTCTGCTCAAGGTTTGTTCCCACTGTTACGAGGTGCAAAATAACTAACAGAAAGTACAATGCTCGGAATGCAAAGTTCAAACAATTCAAAAGAATCAAGTCAGAGGACATTTGCACAGTCACATGAACGGAGAATGATAAACGCCACTGTCTTGGTATGCCCCTGATAAGAACCAGTAAGGCAGCAAACACCGAACTCTGGAATGTAACCTTTGTACGCTTGTGAGCTTGCCATGTGACGTGTGTAAATATGGTATGTCTAGCAAGTCATTCGTGCTACGATTTGACAAGGAAACTGAAGAGCCATTATGTGATTGCAATTGTACATCGTGCTCAGCAATTTTTACACGCACAATCAGTGTCTTGTCCCGGCGCTGTACAGTCACACGCACTGCAAGTTTGTGTGCAAGGCGCCCCAGCGTGTGGGTTAGACGACACACTGTGTACAGACTGGTAAGATCGTGTACGCAGTTGTGAGGCGGACTGGTGGTCTTTTCCACGCAGCAAGCAGACCGTTTGCACGTGACCTCGCTTCCCACAGAGATAACAAGTAGCCTCACGAGGAAGAGAAGGGCCACGCGCGTGGACTGTAGTATAGCATTCCACAGCTTATCCTCGTTCGAGCCTTGCTTAGCTGTTGATTTCGCTGTGCGCGGGGCTGGTGAGGTGAAGAGCACGGGCCAGGCATCCAAGTCTGAGTTTTCCTGATCCGGTCGTGGCACGAGCGTGGATATCAGGCCACGAGCGATGAGGAAGATGGAGCAGACGTGTTATCTACAGAACACAAAGGCGTAATACCAAAGCTGTCCGCTGCAGCGTGGCAAGCGTCCTGATAATCTAAAATGTGTAATACTTGCAGCAGGGTCGGGTCGGGTCGGGGTAGTTGAGGATCTGTTCAAGTATGCGAGAGTCCGTCACATTTTGAGCGATTGCGTCTCTGATCATTGCATCAGTATAATATAAGCCACACTCACACTTCAAATGGTTCAAATGGCTCTGAGCACTATGGGACTTAACTTCTGAGATCATCAGTCCCCTAGAAATTAGAACTACTTAAAACTAACTAACCTAAGCAAATCACACACATCCATGCCCGAGGCAGGATTCGGACCTGCGACCGTAGCGGTCGCGCGGTTCCAGACTGTAGCACCTTGAACAGCTCGGCCACTCCGGCCGGCCGTTATGTTTGTCCTTGTTGTTTCTTTAAGCGTAAGAATTTGTAATGTGAAGCAGCCACATGCACTTTTACTTCAAAATATTTGTTAAGGGCCACCAGTAAGTCAGGAAAGAAAGGTTTTGCGATTGGGACGTAGGAAACAACTTCCTTGTAAGTCTATACACGGAGACAGCTGCAGTTGCCAGAAAAAATGGAAGTCTATTCTTGCCTGTGATGTGCTGAGTAGTTCAATAGGCCTGTTGAAGACCAATATATTTTTGACAATCTTGTTTAGCCTTATAGAATTCGCGGAATGACTGTGCTGACTACTGGTTGGATGGCGTGGGCTGCTCCGATGACGATGTTTGTTAAGCGGAAACTATCGCCGGTAGCAGTCGATTCATTGTGCTGAAAACTGAAGAAATCTGCTGCGCCTGAAACTATGTAAGCTGCATTAAATCTAGCTTAGGAGGCGCCGCGGTCTGCGTGGCCGAGCAGTTCTAGGCGCTACAGTGTGGAGCCGCGAGACCGCTACGGTCGCAGGTTCGAATCCTGCCTCGGGCATGGATGTGTGTGATGTCCTTAGGTTAGTTAGTTCTAAGTTCTAGGGGACTGATGACCTAAGCAGTTAAGTCCCATAGTGCTCAGAGCCATTTGAACCATTTCTTGGCAGTGTGTGGCAAATTTGGCGCAGCTATGTTAAACAAGCAATATTAGTGCTACGAAAACAAGAGAAACAAAATCCCACTGAATAACGGCTCTATGATCTGCAACAAAAACGTCGACAAACAAGCCTTGGAGGGGGTAGTGCGATGCAAAAGCAACACATGAATTGTCCGACGGTTTCGCTTAAGTACCAGCAGTAGATCTCGTCGCCAACTTATGTTGTATCTCGGATGGTCACAACAGAAATTCGTAGACTAGGAAGCAGGAGACAGACCAGGTAGCTGGGCACACAACAGAATATCGATAGATGGTTCTATAAATGAACAATCAAACAAATTTTGAGAGGCAGTCATGCAAAACACAAGTATTTCTTCCCGGAGAAGGGAGGTGCGGCGCGTGATTTGCGTTTACTGCCACGCTGGCGCCGCCTCTCGGGATCCGCAGGTACTAATGTTTTCGCTGGCGGGCTTTTGACGGCCAGAGCAACAGTGTTGTCTTACGGTGGCACCACACTATGTCATTAAGGCCGGACGCAACACCGAATTTGGCCCATATAGCACCAAAGTTTGACGATTAATATGCATGCAACTTGAACGTTTTGTCCACAATACTCGTAGTGCCCCACATACTTCAACTATGGAGTACATGTCCAATTGCGTGCCGCTTCAGTTGCACACTAGGATGCACCTTTTATCCGTTCCCTATCATAACTCTGTCCATAGGAAACCCACAACATGTAGTCTCTTCTGTATTGTGCCACTCTTGTTCCGCAACGGTATTAGCGTGGAGCAACGTGTGGTACATGAATAACTTTCAAAGTGCTTTGTGTTGTCAAAATCCGATTCTTGATTCATATATTGCTAATAAAATTTAGTCAGTCGATATACATGATAACAACATCCTCTTCATGTTAAATTTTTATGATTTTATAGTGATTTTTGTTTTTGTGTATTTTTAGCCCTTCTATTCGAACGTGAACCTTGGTCAAAAGACGTATTACAAACATGATTTGCTAGCATATAGAACCGGCCCTCTGTGAGTGACTAATTTGTTTTATGATACATTGAATTTTACATAAATTTAGCGTTCAGCTCAAATTGTAATAATATAAAAGTATACTTTGAACAAAAGTAAATGTCTTAGTTAACACACACGGCTTAGCTGCCGCCATAAGAATGACGTCACATGCACGACATCAAATAAGCTGCCTTTGCTGAAGGCAGAGCGTCAGGGTGACACTTGGGTTGGAACTTTTCGTTTGAAATGGTTTTGTAGCGCTCCCGGCCACACCAGTATTCAAACTGGCGTTGATTCGTGCATATGTATTTTTTTCTGCTGGAAATTAAATGAATTAACTGATATTTTCTAAAGTTTTTCTTGTAATTCAAAGCATCGCATAATCTCTGACACCAGTTTAAGCTCTGGATCTGCACCTCTGGACAAATCGGCGTCGACAAAGACACGTTTTTGCACTGGAGTTGTGGATTTGGGTAGTTTACAAAATCTGATAGCAGCAGAGCTCTTTTATTGAAGTAAGCTTTTTTCTCTTGTGCCAATCTACGTCTGATCTTAATCCTAGACAGCAAAATTCATTCTCTTCCCCCACTATCTTGTAGTTCCCAATTTGGATGAATCATATCGTTATTCGCCTTTCTGTTTACCTACACCATCTTGTTCTTTGTACTTGCATGCCCCTACCCTGTTACCTGCTCTCTGAGTAAAACTCTTATCTTTCTCCTAATGTGCGGGCTGCAGAGGGAGGTAAGGCCTGTCTTCCAGGTTCAGCGAAGTTCTGTGACTGTTGCATTTTAATACAAAAGTCGTCAAATACGGAACAGGTATGACCGGTTTCGTCTCATTTTCACAAAACACCCAGCGTTACCGATATTACTTTCTTTCAACTGTATACCTATCATACTTTGTAATAAACGCGTCGTAACAGTGTGGCCTTCTACCAAGCGCGATCAACCTCTCAGACACGCGTCCTCACAGCGGCTCCAGAAGACAGACTCTCTTACCCGTAATACTATTCAACACTCTCTGCACGCCTACGCACGCAAAAACTGGCACGTTGTTGAGGCCTGAAACACACAGTAAAAATGTGTGTGAAATCTTATGGGACTTAACTGCTTAGGTCATCAGTCCCTAAGCTTACACACTACTTAACCTAAATTATCCTAAGGACAAACACACACACCCATGCCCGAGGGAGGACTCGAACTTCCGCCGGGACCAGCATCACAGCCCATGACTGCGGCACCCTAGACCGCTCGGCAAACACACAGTAATGTTACACAACAGCATATAATTTGCAGTACTGATCGAAATTCCACATCAAAGGGTACATTATTTAATAAAACAAAATAAAACTGAGACGTAAGAGATACGTGTATATCTGAACGCTGTTTATCTTTAAGCTCTGTCGTGTAGGTATCTGTCCCCGTTTAACTTTTTTTATTGGTTTGTTCTACTAACGATCACATGAAATTAACGTCTTCTTTCTTCTCTCCACTCTTTCTTTTCGGTGGTTTTTCATTCCTTACAAATGTTTTTCTCTTTTTTATTCTTTTCATACTGCAGCTGTCTTCTTCTTTGTTTTCTCCTGAAAGGCCTTGAATCGTTTTACTTTTGCTCTGAACTTTTCTCTTTCTCCAATTTTTTCCTCATTTATGTCCATTTCCCTTACGCCTACTTTAACCCATGTCACTGATGTATTTGGATTTCTGTCAAAAAAGTTAAATTGTCATCATTTTTTATTTAGCCTTTTTACGCTGAGGAGCCAAAGAAACTGGTTCATCTGCTTAATATGGTGTAGGGCCCCTGCGAGCACGCAGAAGAGCCACAACACGACGTGACATGGACTCGACTAATGTCTGAAGTAGTGCTGGAAGGAATTGACAATACTGCGGTGCTGTCCATAAATCCGTAAGAGTACGAGGGGGTGGAGATCTCTTCTGAACAGTGCGTCGCAAGGTATTCCAGATATACTCAATAATGTTCATGTCTGGGGATTACGCTGGTCACCGGAAGAGTTTAAACTCAGAAGAGTGTTCCTGAAGCCACTCTGTAGCAATTCTGAACGTGTGGGTTGTCGCATTGTCCTGCCTTAAGGAGATATCGCCGTACCCGCACAACAGTCTACAAAACCATCGAAAACACTGAACTTACAACAACATCAGGAGACAAGAAAAATTGCATTCCAGTGAAGAGTGTTGCAGCCCACGCCCTCGTAGATGGACCTTGCGTATTTCTTGAATGTTCTCTTAATTTTAGTTTGGACATAAACGACACGTTCTCACATGGAAATGGAAGGTTCACTGTAGCCATTGTGAGAGGTGGCAACGGAGTTTCAAGTGTACCTGGTCTTGAAAGTTTTAACGATAGAGATGTAATTGCTTATCGTACTTATCATATGTTTGAAATTGGTAGTAAAGACTTTGGTAAATCAGCTTATGACTCAACTTCTCCACTTGTCTTGTATACTCGTAGGAAAAGAAAAATTAATCGAAATGAATATGTGTTTATATGGGTTAAAGATAAAGGTGTATGTGAATATGTAAAATTTGTAGCTGATTGTACTCTATATTTCCATAAATAAAGATCTGTAGCGTCAGCCACTAACCGGACCAGGGTACATCTAGAACCGGAGGCTCAAGGATGCAGCAGATTTGTTATGTAAACACTCGTATCGTCCGTCGGAATGCACAATGGCCATGAATGGATGCAGATGATCAGACAGGATGGTACGTGAGTGTCACCTGTCAGAAGCGTATCTAGATGTATCAGGGGTCACATATCACTCCAACTGCACACGCACTACACCATTTTGTAGCTTCCACTAGCTTGAACAGTCCCCTGTTGACGTGCAGGGTCCGAAGATTCATGCGACTGTTTCCATACCAGTACACGTCCATCCGCTCGATACAATTTGAAACGAGACTCGTCCCACCAGGCAGCATGTTTCCAGTCATCAACAGTCCAATGTCGATTTTGACGGGTCCTGGCGAGGCGTAAAGCTTTGTGTCATGCAGTCATCAAGCGTACACGAGTGGGCCTTCTGCTCCGAAAGCCCATATCGATGGCGTTTCGTTGAACGGTTCGCACGTGACGTTATTTCAGTGACTAAAAATCCAATCAAATTTATAAACAACGTGGCAGTGAGAGCCCACTCATCAGTATCTCACTGCACGTCTCTGGCCTGGATGCATACACTGATTCTGTTGGGAAGGGTAGCATACAACCGCTGTATGAGAGGTCCTTGATATCCTGGATACTAGCAGTGCAACGTCCCAGCTGGTCCCACAGATGTTCTTTCGGGTGAAGATCTGCGGATATTGTTGGCCATGGGAGTAGCTCAGCAGCACTCAGACAGTTCATAGAGACATGTGCCATGTTTGCATTGTCCTGTTGAAAAATGTCCCGCCGGCCGGTGTGACAGAGCGGTTCTAGGCGCTTCAGTCCGGAACCGCGCTGCTGCTGCGGTCACAGGTTCGAATTCTGCCTCGGGCATGGATTGTGTGATGTCCTTATGTTAGTTAGGTTTAAATAGTTCTAAGTCTAGGGCACTGATGACCTCAGATGTTAAGTCCCATAGTGCTTAGAGCCATTTGAATTTGAATTAGTTCCCTCAGGAGCGCTTGACTTCATTCGACTGTATACATTATTGTTGTTTTATTTTTATCGATACTCCAAGCTGGTTGGAGAAGACAGTAAAAAGAACCTACCACTCTTCGCGTTGTCTGTCTTTTCATACCTTACTATACTAGGGTTTGAAACATTGGCTCAATGTGAATAGGTTTTTGGGGGCCAAAACTGATTGGCATTTAACTTCTCTTAGCCATGTTCTATTCCGATATCTTACAGAATCTGCATTTATTTGGTAGTAGCTAGGCAGTACTTACTCTATGTGGGTGGGAAATTCAATCAATTCATAACTAACTCTAAATATTCACTCATTTATTGAGAAGTAAACTGTTTATCCATTAAACACAGTTGTTCTTACATTCTTCAAATCCTTCATGATATCTTTATTCGTACTGACACGTTGTGTAGGACACAAGGGTATGTAGGAAACGACTAGGACTTTAACATAATATGTAAACAGGAAGACGCAACTTACAACCGTTTTTTGAGAAAATCGAGTTTGAAAATTATAAGCTGCTAATGCTGTAAGCTTTGTAGGGCCGCTAGCATTTACAGACTCCGTAACGGAGCGAGTAAGGCTTGGTTTCATCTCCACGAGTAACGCTTAGTTTCGTTTCCACGTAATTCTAAGTACACATTTATGATCGCAGAAATATTTAAAACAATAAGTAATTACAATGATTATCGCCACAAACAGGAGAACCCCTAAGTTTTTCGTTCAAAAATGTTCAAATGTGTGTGAAATCTTATGGGACTTAACTGCTAAGGTCATCAGTCCCTAAGCTTACGCACTACTTAACCTAAATTATCCTAAGAACAAACACACACACCCATGCCCGAGAGAGGACTCGAACCTCCGCCGAGACCAGCTGCACAGTCTTAGACCGCGTCTTCGCTCGGCTAATCCCGCGCGGCAAGTTTTTCGTGTCCATGGCTTTTTCAACGTGTCTTTGCCGAACATACTTCATTTACACTCACAAACGGTAATCAGAGTGTCCAAGCATAGCACCAAATACTCATGAATTTAAATCACAAAAGAACAAACACCCGCAGCGACATCCGATCCAGAGACGTCGCGCTCGTGAAACTAAGCCCTTGCTTGGCTGCTGACACGTTGCCTAGTGGCGACTATACAAAATACATATGCAAGTCCAAAATTTTCAAACTCGATTTTCTCGAAAATTGTTGAGAGTTGCTTCTTCCTATTCACACACGTTGAAACATAGTCGTACCCTACACAGCCTCTCAATACGAATCAAACTGGTGAGACAAAGTTCGTAATCGTTGCAAGCACAGAATGTGTGCGATCTATTCTATGTCCAAGGTATTCACAAAATAGTTAAGAGTCCAAACCGTACGCAGTTCTTCAAAGACAGTAACCTTTGTTACTAACTTGCCGTACATCCCGATGAAACTGCTCTGTAACGACTACCCTTCAAAATTTCCCTGTTAAGACCGACAGCCATAGAGGCCCAGACGTCGTCAACGTGATTAGCTGACACCAACAATCCAGTTTCTGTTGTTCAGCATTTACTGGATGCTGATTGTTTATCCATACCAAAAATGGCTCTGAGCACTATGGGACTTAACTTTTGAGGTCATCAGTCCCCTAGAAATTAGAACTACTTAAACCTAACTAAAGTAAGGACATCACACACATCCATGCGCGGGGCAGGATTCGAACCTGCGACCGTAGCGGTCGCGCGGTTCCAGACTGTAGTGCCTAGAACCGCTCGGCCACAGCGGCCGGCTTCATCCATACCACTCAGTGTTTTGTGAAATAGTTCGAGAATCCATATAGTGACAGTAATATTAAACATATTAACAGAAAGTCATCCCTAGTGAAGAATGTTCACAGTATATCAAAATCAGTGATTCCTTTATTTCCATGTCTAAACTTTTTGTGACACCCCTTCTCTTTCGTGATGCGTAGACAACTTTCGGGGGATGCCACAGCAATTGGATTTGTACTATTTATCACTTGAATATTACACACTCGTCGGTTGATTAAGAAGAGAAGCACGGTGGTACAAATAGACTTTTGAAGTTTTTTTTACCTTCTTCTGTCACACAATTTCATGTTCATATGCCACTAAATAGGTATTTTTTATTAGCAAAGTATATGTCTTACGAATATTGCACTAGTTAAACTACAGAAAGAAACTGAAGCAATAAAACGAACGCGCACCAGCGTGAGAAAACGGTTGGTGAAGTCAGCGGAAGAGCGGTCAAGACAGAAGTCGGAACTAACCTACTGATGGCGTGCAGTGCTAGTTCACACGCGTATACTGAATACGGATGTGGAAATGGATTAATAATTGCCTCAATAATTGGAAAAGTTGATTGGAAATAATAGTTGAGAAAATTTTGAAGTTAATAAATGAATCTATGCACAGTCTTGGCTGAAATTTAACTGCCAATATCAACAGGCCTTGTAAATGCAGAGTCCAGGGGAAAAACCTGATAAGTCCAAAATTCCAAAATCTCTGTTTTTTTCATAATTTAATAGACCAGCCAGTGTAGTTTTAGCTGCTTTTACAGAACTGGTCAAAAACCTGACGAGTCAAGAGATATTCTGATATCTTGTAAGCATGCAGGCGAAAAACATTGTAAGTTCACGCAAAACAGGGGAATATCTACATCTACATCTACATCCATACTCCGCAAGCCACCTGACGGTGTGTGGCGGAGGGTACCTTGAGTACCTCTATCGGTTCTCCCTTCTATTCCAGTCTCGTATTGTTCGTGGAAAGATGGATTGTCGGTATACCTCTGTGTGGGCTCTAATCTCTCTGATTTTACCCTCATGGTATCTTCGCGAGATATAAGTAGGAGGGAGTAATATACTGCTTGACCCTTCGGTGAAGGTATGCTCTCGAAACTACAACAAAAGCCCGTACCGAGCTACTGAGCGTCTCTCCTGCAGTCTTCCACTGGAGTTTATCTATCATCTCCGTAACGCTTTCGCGATTACTAAATGATCCTGTAACGAAGCGCGCTGCTCTCCGTTGGATCTTCTCTATCTCTTCTATCAACTCTATCTGGTACAGATCCCACACTGGTGAGCAGTATTCAAGCAGTGGGCGAACAAGCGTACTGTAACCTACTTCCTTTGTTTTCGGATTGCATTTCCTTAGGATTTTTCCAATGAATCAGAGTCTGGCATCTGTTTTACCGATGATTACTTTTATGTGGTCATTCCATTTTAAATCACACCTAATGCGTACTCCCAGATAATTTATGGAATTAACTGCTTCCAGTTAATGACCTGCTATATTGTAGCTAAATGATAAGGGATCTTTCTATGTATTCGCAGCACATTACACTTGTCTACATTGAGATTCAATTGCCATTTCCTGCACCATGCGTCAATTCGCTGCAGATCCTCCTGCATTTCAATACAATTTTCCATTGTCACAACCTCTCGATATACCATAGCATCATCTGCAAAAAGCCCCAGTGAACTTCCGATGTCATCCACAAGGTCATTTGTGTATACTGTGAATAGCAACGGTCCTACGACACTCCCCTGCGGCACACCTGAAATCACTCTTTCTTCGGAAGACTTCTCTCCATTGAGAATGACAAGCTGCGTTCTGTTATCTAGGAACTCTTCAATCCGATCAAACAATTGGTCTGATAGTCCATATGCTCTTACTTTGTTCATTAAACGACTGTGGGGAACTGTATCGAACGTCTTGCGGAAGTCAAGAAACACGGCATCTACCTAGGAACCCGTGTCTATGGTCCTCTGAGTCTCGTGGACGAATAGCGCGAGCTGGGTTTCACACTATCGTCTTTTTCGAAACCCCTGCTGATTCCTGCAGAGTAGATTTCTAGTCTCCAGAAAAGTCATTATATTCGAACATAATACGTGTTCCAAAATTCTACAACTGATAGACGTTAGAGATATAGGTCTATAGTTCAGCACATCTGTTCGACGTCCCTTCTTGAAAACGGGGATGACCTGTGCCCTTTTCCAATCCTTTGGAACGCTACGCTCTTTTAGAGACCTGTGGTACACCGCTGCAAGAAGTGGGGCAAGTTCCTTCGCGTACTCTGTGTAAAATCGAACTGGTATCCCATAAGGTCCACCGGCCTTTTCTCTTTTGAGCGATTTTAATTGTTTCTCTATCCCTCTGTCGTCTATTTCGATATCTACCATTTTGTCATCTGTGCGACAATCTAGAGAAGGAACTACAGTGCAGTCTTCCTCTGTGAGACAGCTTTGGAAAAAGACATTTATTATTTCGGCCTTTAGTCTGTCATCCTCTGTTTCAGTACCATTTTGGTCACAGAGTGTCTGGACATTTTGTTTTGATCTACCTACCGCTTTGACATAAGACCAAAATTTCTTAGGATTTTCTGCCAAGTCAGTACATAGAACTTTACTTTCGAATTCACTGAACGCCTCTCGCACAGGCCTCCTCACGCTACATTTCGCTTCGCGTAATTTTTGTTAGCCTGCAAGGCTTTGGCTATGTTTATGTTTGCTTTGAAGTTCCCTTTGCTTCCGCAGCAGTTTTCAAACTCGGTTGTTGTACCACGGTGGCTCTTTTCCATCTCTTACGATCTTGCTTGGCACATAGTCATCTAACACATATTGTACGATGTTTTTGAACTTTGTACACTGATCTTCAACACTATCTGTAATTGAGACAAAACTTTTGTGTTGAGCCATCAGGTACTCTCAAATCTGCTTTTTGTCACTTTTGCTAAACAGAAAAATCTTCCTACCTTTTTTAATATTTCTCTTTACGGCTGAAATCATCGATGCAGTAACCGCTTTATGATCGCTGCTTCCCTGTTCTGCGTTAACTGTTTCAAATAGTTCGGGTCTGTTTGTCATCAGAAGGTCTAATATGTTATCGCCACGAGTCGGTTCTCTGTTTAACTGCTCAAGGTAGTTTTCAGATAAAGCACTTTAAAAATTTCACTGGATTCTTTGCCCCTGCCACCCGTTATGAACGTTTAAGTCTCCCAGTCTATATACGGCAAATTAAAAGCTCCACCCAGAACTATAACATGGTGGGGAAATCTACTCGAATGTTTTCCAAATTATCCTTCAGGTGCTCAGCCACAACAGCTGCTGAGCCAGGGGGCCTATAGAGACATCCAATTACCATGTCTGAGCCTGCTTTAACCGTGACCTTCACCCAAATTATTTCACATATAGGATCTCCGCCAATTTCCTTCGATACTACTGCACTTCTTATCGCTATAAATACGCCTCCCCCATCACTGTCCAGCCTGTCTCTGCGGTATACATTCCAATCTGAGTTTAGAATTTCATTACTGTTTACATCTGCTTTCAGCCAACTTTCTGTCCCTAGTACTATGTGGGCATTGTGACCGTTTATTAATGAGAGCAGTTCTGGGACCTTTCTATAGACGCTCCTGCAGGTTACTATTGGCACATTAATATTGTTATTCCCTGTTGCATTTTGCCTACTCCTACCTTGCCGCGTATCAGGAGGCGTCTTGTCGGGCCTAGGGTGGGAATTCTCTAACCTAAAAGACCCACATGTGCACTCCACACGAACTCCGCTACCCTTGTAGCCGCTTCCTGCGTGTAGTGCACGCCTGACCTATTCCTGACAAGTCCAGAGAATGCAACGATAAAATTTTATGACTTAATGATTCCTAGCCCGCGCAGGTCTGTTTTCACTATGTTATCGTTGTTTTATCACTGTTGCCACAGTCATTGTTGTGTATAAGTTGACCATTGTTGTTAGCTTTGTGGAGTTTGTGAAGGAAGTTAGATATAGCACTGTATTCTGTCAGTATGAAATGAATAAAGAAGACAGTGATTCATCTACTTGCGAAGAAAACTAGAGAATGTCATCAAAGAAGCTGACAAAGAAAAGGAAGAAGTATGGTCGCGTTAGAGATGCCTCCAAACGTTTAAGATTGCAGTCACATGAAACAGGAGAACCATGTAAGTGTAAAAACAATTGTTTTGACATTGTCAGTGATGAAAGTAAAAGGAATATTATTAATAACATGAACGACTTTCAAAATCATTATGAAATAAACCTCTACTTAAGTGGTTTAATCACAGTTGTCCCTGCACAACGCAGGCGTCCTAGAAGAGAAGAGCTGGAAGCAAAGCTTCGTGATGCATCATATAAATTCAGTGTTTGTATTATCATTAATGGAAGCGTCCAAGAGGTACATGTGTGCAAGCAAGCATTCATGTCGTTACATGGAATAAATAAGGCAAGGTAGATCATTTACTGAAGAAACTTAAATCTGGAGACCAACCTCTACGAGACGGCCGAGGGAAACGCAGATCCCGCCCACAGGCTTTGAAAGATGAAACACGTACAATAATAAGAGGGCACATTAAATCATTTAAAGGTCGCATTAGCCACTACAGTTTGACGAAGTCAGAAAAAATTTACCTACCAGAGTCTTTGAATATTTAAAAAAATGTTCCTATGTTCAAGGAGAAGTTTCAGGATCAGAACGTATGGTATGAAACGTACCGCACTATATTCAATTCAGATTTCAATATATGTTTTGGATATCCACGATCTGATACTTGTGGCTCCTGCGATGAGTACCTAGCCAAGAAGAAAAATTTAGAGAAGGAACCGACTTTAACATCATCTGTTGAAAATAAAGTAAGGCTTCATTCCGAACTTCGATCCAATGAAATAGCCCATGAATTGCATCTCAGAAAACAAAAAGTGTTCTATGACAGGAAAAAAAGGCAAAGATGGAATGTCAAAAAAATCCATCAAAGGTTGCAATTACGATGGACTTCTCCAAATATAAAATCAAATGAAGTTTATTATAAACGACAGATTTCTGTACTTATATTCAGTGTTCATGTTTTGGCAACAGGGGACAGATATTTTTACATGTATCCAGAGAGCACAGGCCGAAAATGAGCAGACGAAGTTTCATCGTTCCTTCATCATTTTGCGCACAATTTTCTAAATCCAGAAGTCAGACATCTGGAGATCTTCTGTGACTCCTGCGGCGGGAAAAACAAGAGTGCTACTGAGTCCAGATTCCTTCACCATCTGGTCCATACAGAAAAACAATTGGACTATGCAAAGGTGACATTCCCCATACGAGGTCATTCGTACCTCGAATGTGATAAAAATATTGGTATGATAGACCAAACTCAGGAATGTCAAATTCAAAAGGACTGGTGTCAGTTTTTTTCAGAATTCACGCACACACCCTTCGCCTTTTGTCATCATTGATGTTGAGGAGCAACCAGAGATAATCAAATGCTGGACAGAGCATCTGGAGAATACAATATACAAGAAGAAACTCCCTTTGCAGTCCAGGCCAGTAAGAGAATTGGAAGCCATACGACACCATGCGGCACTGGTTCGGTATAAAGGAAGCTACAATGGAGCATATGAGCAAGCTTCCTTACTTCTTCGTGGAAAGAAAGGGCAAGATTCTAGCCTGAAAGAAGGCGAGTTCATCCTACCCTCTACTAAATACGAACGTATAGTAATTCTTTTAGAGCAACATGATTTGAAAGTTTTTTATTTATTGTAATAAGTATTTTTTTAGTGTTAGGCATAAAGCTATTTAAATTAAGGGATTATGATTTTTTGCAGGTGATCTTAAAATATCTGCTTAGAAATATAGAGATTTACAAGATTTGAAAAGATTTTGTCGCAGTGAAATGCAAGTGTATTTTGATCGTCTTTTGCATTAATCCACCATCAAAAAAGCACAGAAACTTTTATAGAAGATTATTAAATGATTATATGTGATAATTTGTTCTAACATCAATTTGAAATCTTGTAGTTACTTGCAATATGTTATGGACCTGTCACATTTTTCCTTTGTACGACCTGCCTTTGTAATAAAAATGCATCATATTATTGTAAATCCTATTCAGATGTGTATGATTTCAGCAGTACTCTTTCTCTGAAAGATATATTAAGGTCTAAAACAAAAATAAAGAATATAACTTGAAAAACTAAAATTTTATGAGTCTTGAAACTTTAAATTTCGTCTCCCGAAAGAAATAAGAATTGTGACTTATCAGGTTTTTCCCCTGGACTCTTAATATCATTACATTCAATGTCAATAAACATAATTGGCATTATGTACTGCTGCTTCCAGTAATGTGCGTTACCAAATAATCACCGCAACCACTGAAATTTTCGATCTGTCTATAAGTCCTTAAGAGCACGAAGCACAATATTTTTAGTATAAGTAAACCAAATTCAATAGGTTTCTGTCAAGTCTGACTCATTACCTTCACATTAATTCCATTGTGTTTAGTCTTGAGTGTGAGAATGTCAATGCAGGAACATTCCTCCAGATATGGCGTTAATTATTCTTGTCTGCACCGAACCTCTTCATGCAGAATCTCAGCGGCGAGCGAAATGATGAACAGATAGGAGTTGAATCTAAAACAGTGTGAATAAATACTCCTTTTATAATAACTTTTTATGATATTTTTAATGATCAGTTAAAATACACATTTTTAGCAGTGCTGGTACGACGGAACCAAGCAAACGTCCGTACACTACCACTTCCCGAAACAAAAGAGTGAAGATACCTGAATTAATAAACTGGAGAGCATATTTCTTATTTTGCCACAAAACAACTCGTTAATTTACTTTTCCCGGTGTCTTTGGTTTGTAACTTATTCAGTTTACATATAGCTTATATAATATGCATTGTGAACACAACCAATTACTTTCTACAATGTTCATACAAATAAACATGCTCTCCTGTACTATATTATGACTACGGTGCTTACGCTACGTATCTCACAACTTCCTGTGCCCAAAATGATGCTTTGATAATAAACAGACACCAGACGTTTAAACATTATAATGCATTAAAATAGTCAGTCAAAAAGACATTATAAACAGCCAAAACAAGCAGCAAAAGACAGTATAGAAAACCTTATATTGCTGTTGTGGTCTTCAGTCCTGAGACTGGTTTGATGCCGCTCTCCATACTGCTCTATCCTGTGCAAGCTTCTTCATGTCCCAGTACCTACTGCAGCCTACATCCTTCTGAATCTGCTTACTGTATTCATCTCTTGGTTTCCCTCTACGATTTTTACCCTCCACGCTGCCCTCCAATACTAAACTGGTGATCCCTTGATGCCTCAGAACATGTCCTACCAACCGATCCCTTCTTCTGGTCAAGTTGTGCCACAAACTTCTCTTCTCCGAAATCCTATTCAATACTTCTCATTAGTTATGTGTTCTACCCATCTAATCTTCAGCATTTTTCCGTAGCATCATATTTCGAAAACTTCTATTCTCTTCTTGTCCAAACTATTTATCGTCCACGTTTCACTTCCATATATGGCTACACTCCACACCTTTCTGCTTCCCTTCTTTGCTTAGAACTGGGTTTCCATCTGATCTCTTGATTTTCATGCAAGTGGTTCTTTTTTCTCCAAAGGTCTCTTTAATTTTCCTATAGGCAGTATCTATCTTACCCCTAGTGATACATGCTTCTACATGCTTCGATTTGTCCTCTAGCCAAACCTGCTTAGCCATTTTGCACTTCCTGTCGATCTCATTTTTGAGACGTTTGTATTCCTATTTGCCTGCTTCATTTACTGCATTTTTATATTTTCTCCTTTCATCAATTAAATTCAATATTTCTTCTGTTACCCAAGGATTTATACTATCCCTCGTGTTTTTACCTACTTGAGCCTCTGCTGCCTTCACTACTTCATGCCTCAAAGCTACCCATTCTTCTTCTACTGTACTTCTTTCCCATATTTCTGTCACTTGTTCCCTTATGCTCTCCCTGAATCTCTGTACAACCTCTAGTTTAGTCAGTTTATCCAGGTCCCATCTCCTTAAATTCCCACCTTTTTGCAGTTTCTTCAGTTTTAATCTACAGTTCATAATCAGTAGATTATGGTAAGAGTCCACATGTGCCCCTGGAAATGTCTTACAAATATAAACTTATACTACTGTTGTAGGCACGGGCTTCGTGTCTGTCTTGGCCACAATAATGCGTTCTCTATGCTGTCTGTAGTAGCTTACCCGCATTCGTACTTTTCTTTTCATTATGAAACCTACTCCTGCATTATCCCTATTTGATTTTGTATTTATAACGCTGTATTCACCTGACCAAAAGTCTTCTTCCTCCTGCCACCGAACTTCACTAATTCCAACTACATCTAACTTGAAACACGTATGTAACGCAGCAGCGATGGCGAGGCATTGCAGCGTCTCTGACCAGAGAGCCTGCGCTTGACCGCGCGAGTGTTGCGAGCAGTTCGCTAGTTGTCGCTATGCAGAGCAGTACTCTGTCAGTAGTCGTTGCGAGTCTGTAGCTCGGTTTAGTTGCGTGCTGTTGGCTAGTAGCAGTGTTGCGGGCAGTTCGCTACTAGTCGTCATGTAGAGCAGTACGCTAGTAGTCGTCATGCAGAGCGGTCGGTCAGTAGTAGCAGCCCAGTGCGGTTGTGTGATGTAGGCGGTCGGCAACACTGGTCAAGATGCTGAATGAGGTATACTATTAATTAATATAATCATTAGATAATGTAAAAATTTATTTATTGTAATTATTCTCTAACAAGTCCCCCAATAATAATTTTTATTTCAAAAGCATTTTCTCAAAAATTTAATTTTTTATTGAACTAAAGATTTCGTTGCACTTCGCATTTCATTCCACTTCTTTTGAAGAAAAATTTCACTAAAATCACAAAAAAAGAGAATATTATTATTTGCAATGCAGTTCCTCCAAGCCGTGCGCAAAAATAAGAGTAGAAATTTGACATCCAGTTATTCTGAGGTAAGACTTTAATTATGATTGTTTTGCACAGGGCCAAAGACCGATATTTCGGTTTAATTGAATTTCATTAGCACTGAATTGTTTTTCATTATTTTTGTGGGAGCTTATACCAGAGTCAGATTGCTAATTTTATTTAATTGTCATTGTCAGTAGATTCCATTGTGGGAAAGTTACACTTAGCGCAATCTCCATTAGCATTTCTAAATAATATTGTCATTACTTTAAAATTTCGGTGGGAAGGTTACACTCGGCTCCCATTTGTATTAAGTATTGTCATTCATTTTCTTTTAAATTTTTGTGGGGAGGTTACACTTGGCGACACCCAGTCCAGGATCGTATTTCGTTGAGAATCTTTTGAAAAACAGTCAGATATCTGCTCTTATTTGCTTAAGTATAATTAGGATTTGGCGCAACGCTTTTACTAATCTTGTGACTTTCTTTCAACAGGTCAACGGCAATTCGTTGCTCTGTTGTATTTGTTTGTTGCCTTTCTGTATTTGTGCTTATTTCTTTTGTGAATAATTGTGACTATTGTGAAAATGCCGCGAAAGACTATGAATAGTGTATCGCGAGGTATTTTGAATGAAATTACCGACTTAAACAGCGTGACCGATAATAATTGTGACACGCAGTGTAATGATGACAATCCTGCGTTCACTAACAATCAGTGCATCCCAACCACTAGTGATGACTTTTACCTTGATAATGAACAAACGAGCTCAATTGTCTCGTCTGTTAATTTGACGACAATTGATGACGCAGAACGCTCTATTGTAATGAGCGCTGCCGAGCTTAACACACCCGATTTGGAAAATTCAAGTAACGTACAGACAAATTTGTCTAATGAAAATGAACAGGATGCACAAAGTAGGACGGATTTATTTAATTCCGAAATAGTGTCTGACAACGTACATCCGACTGATCAACGTTTTTGTAAATTACAGAATGACCAAATGGTCACACAAAACGCGACAATTGTAGATACACCACCAAACAGTACTGAGAATAGAGTAGGTAATGTCACCTTGGAGCAATTTATGGCAATATTGATACAACAGAATGAAAAACAGAGTGAAGATTTCAGACAACTTAAAGAACAGAACAAACAAGATAACGAAAAACTCAAACAACAACTTAGTAAACAGGCGAGACAACAGAGTGAAGATTTTAGACAACTTAGTGAGCAGAACAAACGGTTTAATGAAAAATTAGACGACAATTCCAGACAGTTAAATGAAAAATTAGACGACAATTCCAGACAGCTTAGTGAACAAATTAGAGCCGTTGCCGCGCAGTGTCATGACACTAAGGAACAGTTGCGCACGGAAATTGAGGCTTGTTCACGAAAAAATAGCGAAGAAATTAAGTCTGTTGCGCAAGAATTAAGGGAAATGCAAACAGCCGCAACAGAAACACTCAGAGACGAAATTAGCGGAGTCGCTAAACAATGCTCTGAAAAAGCTACACAATTACGGGACGAGTTTAAAGCAATGACGGTAGAACTTTCGCGCACAATGGACGCAAAGATAGACGCGAAATTCGAACAGCAGAACACTCAGATTAACGAGCGCTTTAATCAGCACATACAGAACAGTGATACGCGTTTCCGCAAATTTATTCAAGATCAAAACAAAGTAAAACGACAAGTCATGGAAACAATCACGGCTCAGAGACAAGAAGACAAACGTAAAATGTTCGCGAAAGCGAAGACGTATGTAGACAATAATATTACTACAGTGTCCGACAAAATTAATACCATAGAACAGTTGAACGCGGAATTACGGGATGAAATTTCTGATCTTAAATCAAAAACAGATACACACACAGTAAATATTCAAACAGTGACAGATAGATTCGAACAATTAGATCTAACACAGGATTGCGATGTCATCAAAGCTGATGTTAAAAAACTGAGCGAAACTACGCGTAAGTTGCAAAAACAGATTAATGCGTCTGATTCTAAAACCGATGATCAGGTTAAGATACTGACTGAAAAATGTGATGAACTGGCCAGTCGTATTGATGTTATCGAAAATACTAATGACAATAAATCAGACGATACTGCACCGGTTTCATTTATCCAAACACCTGAATTTCAAAATTTACAGCAGACAATTAATGAGATCGATTCATCTAACAACACGTTACGGAGGAAGTTATCAAATTTACAACAAGAAGTAACAGAGATGAAAAACATTTCAGTTAATAACATACCACAACAGACGCCACTTTATGAACATGTGTCAGACTCACTCAGCGCGTATAATTTGGGTAATCTGCAGAGAGTACGGGATTTAGATTCTGATCAACCACAGTTCAATAGATTCTCTTACAATCCTGAACCTGTTCCATCACACAGAGATGATAATTTCGATTACAAACATTTTCTGTCAGTGAGAAAGTTTAAAGTTTTTAAAAACGATAGAACGCAGATTCACCCACTGGATTGGATTCAACAATTTAGCTTTGCTCTTCCACCGACTTGGCCTGTAACGCATAAACTTGAATTTATTTGCAGTTTTTTGGAAGGCGAACCGGCAACTCGTATGAGACCGATCGCGAGACAGTGTTACTCGGTAGAGGAATTTCAGAATGCTTTTCTGTCACCGTACTGGTCGAAGACGACACAGCGCGGAATTAAAGATCAGTTGATTAGTTTGCCGAATTACGAGAACTCCAATTTTCCCAGTGTGACGCAATTTTTTGAGCACATGGTACAACAAAACCAGTACCTAAGTGAACCGTACAGTGAATCCGCACTTATACAATTATGCATCTCTAAATTACCACGGTCATTACGAGTGTCACTTCTAACGGGCCAGCAAAAAGAAAACATTTCAGCATTCAGAGATCTTTTACAGCTCTTGGAAGTACAGCAATCTGATTATTCTTTTGTAAACAAAAACTTTTCGTATAATAACCAAGGTCAACAAAAGTACAGCAATTATGATCAGACACGTAATTTCAATAGAAAAGATAACAGACGCTTTAGAAACGACAACTACCAAAATTCTAATAACAGCCAAAATTCTAATTATCAATATCGTCAAAATTTTCAGCAACAGGAATCACATTTTAGTAACAATAGAGGTGTTTCACAACAACAACATCAAAACCAGCCGGTTAGCATACCTAACCAACAATGGAATGCACAAGGTCAACCAGGCTTTAATGCTCCGCCGCGTGCACGTATAGTTCAAGATCCAACAAATAGTAACGCACGGGAGCAAGGAAACAACTATGTACAAAGAAGACAGTATTTCAATTCCTATCGCAATGCACCGTATAGGAATGACTATTAGGACAGACGTAAAAACAATGAGCATAATTACCAACATACGTTTAATAACAGTCGGTCTTACCAGCAACACAATAATCAACAAGAACATATTCTCATGAATGAACCCGACAGTAGGTATCATCCAGAGCGTAACACGTCTGGAAGAAGTAATAGAACAGTTCAAATAGTAGAAATGCCACAGAATCCTCCTAGTAACAATAACACGTCAGATAGAATCTGACTAGATACTGCACAGGACGCATCTTCTAATAACACAAGCACTACCTTTGACACGCAAAATGTTGTTCACGAAAATGTAATTACTTTTGACGATATCAGAGACACTCTCTTGCAGGAAAGACCATTTGTTCAGAAAACTATTTCACATCCTGTCATCGAAATTAAAATTGGTTCTTCGAAATTTTCAGCAGTAATTGATTCCGGATCACCTATATCAGTAATAAAGGAGGAGACTTTTAATGAGTGCAACAAAGAGAATACCTATCCGGCATTACCTTTAGGCAAAACAAAAGTGAAAGGAGCAGTATCGAATAAAGGTGTAGACGTTAAATTACAGACGCATTTATCATTTTGTATTGGAGGTCATACTTTCCACTCAAATTTTTGGATTGTTCCTTTATTGACAACAGACGTAATTTTAGGTACGAATTTTCTGGTACAACACGACGCAGTCATTGATTTTCAGAATTCTTATTTAATGTTAAAGGATGAAAATGTACAATTGGCTTTAGAATTTCAGCACTCTTTATCTGCGGAAGAACAAACAATTAACCGCACAGAGGTCATTTCCGCAACACGTAACGTAGACTGTAATCCCACATTGTTCACGGATACGTACGTACACAACTATAATACTCCAGACGAAGCTGACTACGACGTAATACAAATGATTTCTGATAAAGTTAAAGAGAGCAGTGCAACTACAGACGACGAACGAACGCAATTACACAAAATTCTTTTACAGCAAGCTCCAGTTTTTGACAACATTCCTGGTACTATGTCCGGCTTTATGTATGAATTTCAAGTCAAACAGCACGATACATTTAAAGCTAAACATTATCCCATTCCATATATTCACAGAGAACAGGTTAAAAAAGAGCTGCAAGATATGCTTGATCAAGGAATTATTGAACCAGCAGTTAGTCCGTACATAAACCCGCTACATATTGTTAAGAAAAAAGATGGCTCACTTCGCCTCGTACTTGATTCACGTCACATTAATGACATTATTATTAATGAAACAGATCGACCACAGACACTAGAGGAACTTTTACAGAAATTTCATGGTACAGCTATTTATTCCACATTAGATTTGAAATCGGGATTTTGGCAAATTCAGCTTCATCCGAATTGCAGAAAATATACAGCTTTTCTCTGTTTTGGCGACTGTTATCAATTTTGCAAATTACCGTTCGGCTTAACTATTTCTTCTGCAGCTTTTATTCGCGGTTTGAACACAATACTTCCGACAGAACTTAAGGACAGAATTACGACGTATGTAGACGACATTCTTATCGCAGAAGCTAACTGGTCTGAACACAATCTGATTCTTGAACAACTGTTGCAAACTTTTCATGCACAAGGACTTACAGTTAATCTTAGTAAATCGCACTTTGGCAAAACTTCCATAAAATTTCTTGGACACGTAATTTCAGCAGAAGGCATTGCACCTGATCCGGAAAAACTTCAAGCTCTGCGTGACATTACTATTCCTACAACAAAAAAACAATTACGCAGTTTTTTGGGCTTAATTAACTTTTTTCGCAAATTTATTCATCACTCTGCTTTAGATACACCCAGATTATGCCAATTAACAGGTAAAAATACTTTTTGGTCTTGGGATAAACAAGCACATTCTGAATTTGTGAACCTGAAACATGCTTTGTCGAATGCTCCACTTTTATCGCACCCAGATCTTACCAGAAATTTTTCCATTGCCACCGACAGTTCTAACACCGCTTTAGGCGTACATATTTTCCAGGAAATTGAAGAAGATGGTTCAATAGTAATTAAAAACATCGCATTTGCAAGCCGCATTCTGTCACCTGCTGAACGAAATTACTCCGTTACAGAACTTGAAACATTATGTGTTGTATGGGCTTTTACGAGATTTCGGCACTTTCTTTACGGCAGACATACCACCGTTTACACAGACCATAGAGCTATACAATTTTTGCTTTCAGCTAAATTCACTCACGACAGATTAAGCAGATGGAAACTTTATTTACATGAATTTAATTTTACAATAGTTCACATTCCCGGCACACAAAATGTTATAGCAGACGCACTATCGCGTTCTCTCAGCAACAATCAGCAAGACGTAGCAACCAACTTCTGCAAAGCAAATTTCAGTGTCATGTACATTCAGCAAGTTGCATTTGAAAACTTTATTTCATCGTCATTACAGGACATAGCAAAGGAGCAAAATAAAGACAATGTGTGGAAAGAAATTAAACAGCTTTGGCAAGATAAGAATAATGTTACGATTAGGAACCACTACACAGTGCGCAATGACATTCTGTTTCGCCGCTCTCATCCTGACAGCAACAATTGGTTATTATGCATTCCTGACGAACTTGTTAACAAATTAATTTGGTACACTCATTTAAGTTACGCACATTACGGAGCAAGAAAATGTTTTCTTATACTGAGACAGAACTCTTATTTTGCCAACATGGAGAAACGTATACGACGAGTTTTAGCGTCTTGTAAAATTTGCCAGAAAGCTAAATCAGACACCACTTCACATATTCCTCCTTTATATCCCATTATACCTGTTAAATTAAGGCACATGGCCGCAGTAGACATTTTTGGTCCGATTCCCAGAACTAACAGAGGTTTTTGCTACATCTTTGTCGCTGTTGAGCTCACTTCAAAATTTGTTACTTTCACTCCGTTACGCAAAGCTACTGCTAAAACTGTTTCGAAAGCATTTGTAAAACATTTTCTATTTCATGTAGGGCATGTGATGAAAGTAATTTCTGATAATGGATCACAATTTCGATGTGGCGTATGGACACGCATGTTACGAGCCAGAAACATTTCTCCGATTTATATATCCAAGTACCATGCTTCTTCGAACCCCTGTGAAAGATTAATGAAAGAAATTGGTAAACTGTGTAGAATATACTGCCACAAAAGACATATTGATTGGGATACACACATACTCTCATTCCAAGATGTAATTAATTCCATTCCAAATGAATCCACTATGCTATCTCCGACTGTTATACTGAAAAACGTTGAACCACCGAACAAAATTAAAGAATTAGTTAAATTCCCCAAATGTCGGCGACTAAGACATCACGAAATAATTGATATTGCGCTGAACAACATCAAACGTGCCGCAGAGCGCCGGAGAAGACAGCAAAAACAGGTTTGTACACGCTGCGACTTTCACGTTGGACAGAAGATATTAATACGTACACACTATTTATCCAGTAAATTAAAAGGTAAGTGCAGTAAATTTGAACTTCTATACGCAGGTCCATATCGGATTCGCAGCATCCCTCATCCCAATGTTGTACACGTCGAAACTTTGAGAACCAGAAAATCGAAAGGCAATCACCATATCTCAAACATTAAACCGTTTATTGAGTGAAACCACTGTATGATTCAACACACTATGATGCCATTTACTAATGCAATTATTTCACCTGACTAATTACTGATGATTATCGTATTTTTTCTTGGCAAGTGCCCGGCAAGGTAAGGTTAGCAGGTCGCTCTTCTTGTCGTTAAACATCAGACCGTGCATATTTTTTCAGACACACTTACGTATTTTATGACTAATTATGCAATGTTAGCTAATGACATGTTAATTTCATTACATTTTTTTTTCATTAAAGTCTTTAATTCTCGCCTCCATTAACTACACTACATACAAGCTGAACACAACGAACGTCACATTTTGTCTTTTTTATGTACGACTGTATTCCAGTTTTGTTTGTATGCACTGTGAAATAGTTAAGATATAACACACACCAGTTGACTTTGACATTTTTTTTGCCTTATGACATCTCAACATCGTGACTGTTTTACATTTTTTGCTGCTGCATTGTGATATTCTGTGTACATTTTTGCATCTGAACACTGTCAATGTCTTTGACATATTACGTTTTCTGTCATGTTATGCTGTATGGTTAATTGTGTCACCATAAACCAGTCATTATTTAGTGGGTATAGGATTTAAATGCAAGACATTAATCTTTGTTCATCAATTTCAGAAAGAAATGATGCGTGTAAGAAATAAATTTAATATAAATGGGAATTTCACCTACGGAATAAACGAAAGAAGATGCAATAACTTTATGAGGAAGAGTAAATGGATCAGGATTGGCAGGCATTAACAAGAATATACAATACTCATCGTAGAATAGCAGTCTTAACCAATTTTTTCTTTCAGAATACAAGGTGATTGATGCAGGCTGTCAGACTGAACTACACATCTTAGTTTTAGTGATGAAATATGCTAGAGATAAGGAATAGTTGTATAATGAGTAATGAAGTGATTTTTTGCAGATGATAATGAGTACTGATGAATAATGATGAAGGATATGGTATTATGAATAATGAAGTTTTTCTTTACAGGTGATGATGATAATGAAGTTATGATGATATGGATAATGAAGTTTTTTTCTTTACAGATGAGGATAATGTTGAAGTTGTGTATTTATGCTACGTAGTTATTTAAGTATTTGTTGCAGTTTGCTTTGACAGCAGGTGTTATATTGCATAGTAGGATGACGGAAAGTTTTGGAAAGGACAGCTATGGAACACATTTTTATACACATTTCACTACCTGTTAATTCGAAGTTCACTACTTTTCAGCATAGTGTGCGTTTCTTCTTTCAGGTCAATAATCCATTTTGTATTTTTTTTTTCAGGAAAAGTTTTTCATGATACTTACTAAACCTGTTAGTTATTATACCTGTTGTAGTACTTGCATTTTTATTTTTTTTTTACCCATTTGTGTTTAGCATTTATAAATGTGATCACATATACTGCCTTGTTACATAATCTTGCTACAGCTGACTCATGACGAATGATGTTGCCTATCCTCATTTGCAGCAATAGGTCAAAAGCAAATAGTGTTATGCCTCTGCAATTAATTATCGATCCCAACGCAATGCATTGCTAACAAAAAAAAAAAAAAAAAAAAAAATGTATTGCCAGTCCTAAGTAGTGTTACCAGTTTGAGAAAATTCTGAATAATACTGATTAGCTCTGAATAGTATGTCACTTGAGTAATGACCTCTTAATGAGACAAAAAAAAAAGTATATATTTAAAATAATGCTTTGTCACTAGCTAATAACTGCCACTGTTTATTGTAATGAGACTACTTATAATGCCTGTGATTATTAATGATTTGACTGTAATTAACTGATTTTAATAATGACTTTGTAATGATCTGAATACTACTGAAGGAGAAACACTGTTTATTGTAATGAGACTACTTATAATGCCCACGATTATTAATGCTATGATTGTAATTAACTGATTTTAATAATGACTTTGTAATGATCTGAATACTACTGAATGAGGAACACTGTTTATTGTAATGAGACTACTTATAATGCCCATGATTATTAATACTATGACTGTAATTAACTGATTTTTAATAATGACTTCGTAATGATCTGAATAATACTGAATGATGAACTATGTTTTATTCTATTCAATACTTGCTGGCCACTGAGTGCCAATAATTAATGTCACTTGAAGAATTGTTATTAATTATGCCATTAATTAGCTCTTGTTTTCAATGTTGATACTTTGTAACTGGAAAGGAATGTGACTGTTTAATAATACTTTGTAATTAGGAGAAAGCTAATGATTCTTACTATATTGAAATGACAAATGATTAATTAACTATGCCATACTTTGCAACCGGAAAGGAATGTGACTGTTTAATAATGCTTTGTAATTGGGAAAAGGCTAATGATTATTAATATTGGAATGACAAATAATTAATTAACTATGCCATACTTTATAATTGGAAATGAATGTGACTGTTTAATAATGCTTTGTAATTAGGAGAAGGCTAATAATTCTTACTATATTCAAATGACAGATGATTAATTAACTGACAAATGATTAATTAACTATGCCATACTTTATAACTGGAAAGGAATGTGACTGTATAATAATGCTTTGTAATTAGGAAAAGGCTAATGATTCTTACTATATTGGAATGACAAATGATTAATTAACTGTAATTAGGAAAAGGCTAATGATTATTATTGGAATGACAAATGATTAATTAACTGACAAATAATTAATTAACTATGCTATACTTTGTAACTGAAAAGAATGCGATTATTTCATAATGCTTTGTAACTAGGAAAAGGAGGCTACTGATTCTATGTAAAACAATTAATGAACATTTTTCTGTAATACTACATACTTGGTACAGAAATGTTCAATAACTGGGCTATGAATGCCACAAACTACTAATTAAGTCTGTAATTGTCAATATTATGTGACTTGATGTCCTTCACCTCATGAGCTAACTACCCTGAATTACTGCAATGTCCATTTGTCCTGTCTATCCTAGTGATCATGGAGCACTATATTTGGTTTTGCACTAATTCTACGTTGGTGTGCCTTGTAAGAGCGTGGTGTTGACACGACATGCTGTCCACCACCGTGAGCGATGAAGACATTATTATGGTCCCACTGTTTGGTGTACCTAATGTACTGCCAAAATGAAAACATGGAATATTACTACGACAATTCAGTGTCTTGGCTACACTGATAAATTCTGATGGGAAAAGAACTTCAAATTGTGTCACTTGGTGTTGTACTTCTGTGGAAAGATATGGACTTTCAGAACAGCTGTGTGCAATCTAAAGTGCTACAACCATGATGCAATCCTTCCCTTTCCTATCCTGATTCTTGTCACATAAGGACAATAATTTTTTTGGTAACATCATTTATGTTCGTGGGTTATACATTTTTTTTCGATTCGATGAACTCCAGTGCGAGTACACTTATGTCACTGGTCGACATGATGTTTTGCCATTATGTTTATTTGTTGTGAAAATGCTAAAGACATTTCTTCAGTGCGTGTGCACTTTGGACATGATTTTTTTGCCATTATGTTTATTTATTGCGAAAATGCTAAAGACATTTTTTTCGATTTGTTCTGAAGTACAGTATATGTACACTCTTGTCTTTTATATTGTATATACATTTTTATTTTAATGATATGTTCTGAACTACAGTACATGTGCACTTATGTTAGGCGTTAATATGTTTTCTACTGAACTTCAGTGCATGTGCACTTTTCTCATTTTTCAATATGATTTGTACTATTCTGTATATTCAATACTTCAATGCGTATGCACTTATGTCATTTGTTACTAATTGTATATACGTTTAATCATTTACTGATATGTTCTCAACTGCAGTGCATCTGCACTCATGTCACTTGTCAACATAATATTTTTTGCCAGTCTGTTTATTTGTTCTGAATATGCCAAAGAATTTTTTCAGTGCCTGTGCACTTTGTTATCTGTCAAATAATTTGTATATACATTTTTCTGATTTGCTACTATGTTTTGTACTCATATCTTGTCTTTGTCTTATATATTTTGTACTTAGTGCGTGTGCACAACATTTAATTTATGTACTGCATCTAAATATTCTGTAAATTGTAGAAGTTTATTAATTAAAAAAAAAATTTGCCGCGATTGGCAAGTCCAAATGACTCACCATCGCTGCCAAATTTTTGCCCCCCCAGTGGAGGGTTATGAAACACGTATGTAACGCAGCAGCGATGGCGAGGCATTGCAGCGTCTCTGACCAGAGAGCCTGCGCTTGACCGCGCGAGTGTTGCGAGCAGTTCGCTAGTTGTCGCTATGCAGAGCAGTACTCTGTCAGTAGTCGTTGCGAGTCTGTAGCTCGGTTTAGTTGCGTGCTGTTGGCTAGTAGCAGTGTTGCGGGCAGTTCGCTACTAGTCGTCATGTGGAGCAGTACGCTAGTAGTCGTCATGCAGAGCGGTCGGTCAGTAGTAGCAGCCCAGTGCGGTTGTGTGATGTAGGCGGTCGGCAACACTGGTCAAGATGCTGAATGAGGTATACTATTAATTAATATAATCATTAGATAATGTAAAAATTTATTTATTGTAATTATTCTCCAACAAGTCCCCCAATAATAATTTTTATTTCAAAAGCATTTTCTCAAAAATTTAATTTTTTATTGAACTAAAGATTTCGTTGCACTTCCCATTTCATTCCACTTCTTTTGAAGAAAAATTTCACTAAAATCACAAAAAAAAGAATATTATTATTTGCAATGCAGTTCCTCCAAGCCGTGCGCAAAAATAAGAGTAGAAATTTGACATCCAGTTATTCTGAGGTAAGACTTTAATTCTGATTGTTTTGCACAGGGCCAAAGACCGATATTTCGGTTTAATTGAATTTCATTAGCACTGAATTGTTTTTCATTATTTTTGTGGGAGCTTATACCAGAGTCAGATTGCTAATTTTATTTAATTGTCATTGTCAGTAGATTCCATTGTGGGAAAGTTACACTTAGCGCAATCTCCATTAGCATTTCTAAATAATATTGTCATTACTTTAAAATTTCGGTGGGAAGGTTACACTCGGCTCCCATTTGTATTAAGTATTGTCATTCATTTTCTTTTAAATTTTTGTGGGGAGGTTACAAACTTTAACCTATCCATTTCCCTTTTTAAATTTTCTAACCTGCCTGCCCGATTAAAGGATCTGACATTCCACGCTCCCACCCGTAGAACGCCAGTTTTCTTTCTCCTGATAACAACGTCCTCCTGAGTAGTCTCCAGACGGAGATCCGAATGGGGGACTATTTTACCTCCGAAATATTTTACCCAAGAGGACGCCATCATCATTTAACCATACAGTAAACCTGCATGCCCTGCCATTCGCAGTACAAGAACAGCAAGGCCGTTTTAATTAGTGTTACAAGGCCAGATCAGTCAATCATCCAGACTGATGCCCCTGCAACTACTGAAAAGGCTGCTGCCCCTCTTCAGGAACCACACGTTTGTCTGGCCTCTCAATAGATACCCCTCCGTTGTGGTTGTAACTTCGGTACGGCTATCTGTATCGCTGAGGCACGCAAGCCTCCCCACCATCGGCCAGGTCCATGGCTCATGGGGGGGGGGGGGAACCTTATATTATGCCTACTTATTTACTAGATTGCACTCTTCATACAATCACAGAGTCAGCACATTTATGTAAATAAAACGCTAATCGTACTTGAAAGAAAAAAATAAGTATATTTCTTGAAAACCTATAGATTATAATGCTGTATCCGCTTACTGGTTGCACGTATCAAACTATTTTTTTAATGTATTTTCTGGCGACATGGTGGTTCTTCCGTCAGTTAGTGTGGTTTTCATCTGAGAAGACGACTTTTCAAGACGTGAGGAGGTAATTGGAGCAAATCTAAAACACTGAGCTATCGTAGGATCCATTTGTACTGCGGTGGAATTTTTTAAAAATGTTTCTAAGTTCTTTATGTTCAAGCTTCTTCGAAAACAACATTTTAAACTTTTCCTAAGTAATGTACCCAATTTCCCCGCCACGTTTGCAGTCTTTGCGCTGTATCATCCACATTTTTCACCTATTCGTCAATGGTTGCCCTATTTCTTGGAGCTGGCAGATCGCTTGTGGCAGGAAACCGAACTCGGCCACAGTGAAAATTAAGTCGTTTCTCACTTGTGAAGATTCGAGAAATTTCTTTGCTACTATAATTGAAGGTGCTTCATCATACAGGGCAATAACTACCTTAGTTATAATCGGTAAATTTGAAGCATAGTAGACTGCTGCTAAAATAGATAGAGGGAGGGAGAAATATATCCGGCGCAGTGTCGATAAATGTATGATTCAGTGACGTACATTTCATAAACATGTTTTTAATACTGGAAATCGAGTGGCCGACATCCGAAAACAAGCTCCGTATCTTTCCGACATCTTGAGAAAACCATGCACTAAGCAGGTCGCTTGAAACGCGATTAGAAATAGTATCTTTAAAGTTGTCCCAGGCTTTTTCATCTATGATACAGCGTCTGAGATGAAAAACAATACGCTGTCACATTGAACTTCGTCAAGCAACAGTAACTGCAATGAATTGGCAAATAATTGCGCAAAAGTTGAATTGTTAACTTTTTACAGACACCCTGTTGTAAGCGGGAATGCTTTTATTCATTCACGTTCCGAAGAACTAGCGGTCCAAAACTGACATTGGCATAAAACGACCCGTAACATCAGTTCACTCTCCGATCGATATCCAGATCTTTTTATATTTTCCCTCATCTGTAATAATTTTAATTACTTCATCATAATACTCACTTAAGCAACATTTTCTCAAACTTGACTTACTGAGTACATTCGTCCGCATGTTTCTTCAAAAACTCTCTATGATTCTGCAGTTTCCACAAAATGATTCACGTTTCAATAAAAATAACTTTTCGTAAGTCGAATACAAATTTTGATATTCGACTTGATGTTGCGATTGCTGCTGGAAGCAAAGCATCCTTCCTCCCACAGACTTCTGTCTGCAGTTAATGCTGTCATTTACCGTCATGTAAAGCCAACAGATGAACAAAGTGAATAGCAAATTGATTTAGACAAGATATCTGTATGGCGCAAAAAGTGGCAATTGACTCCAAATAATGAGAAGTTTGAATCATCGACATGGGCACTAAAGAGAAACCGATAAATTTCACTTTACGATAAATCGCAGAATTGTAAAAGTTGTAAACTCAACTATTGGCTGGCTCAAATGGCTCTGAGCACTATGGGACTTAACATCTGAGGTCATCAGTCCCCTAGAACTTAGAACTACTTAAACCTAACTAACCTAAGGACATCACACACGTTCATTCCCCGAGGCACGATTCGAACCTACGACCGTAGTGGTCGCACGGTTCTGGATTGAAGCGCCTAAAACCGCTTGGCCACACCGGCCGGATAAACTCAACTATTCACTTAGGGATTACATTTGCGAAAAACTGAAGTTGGAACGAAAGCAAACTAACGACTGCAATTAATTGGCAGAACACTTAGAAAATGTAACTGGCCTACTAAAGACGCTGTTTAAACTACACTTGTCCGCCCTCTTCTGGAGTATTGCTGTGCGATTTGGGATCCATAGGATTAACGGAGAACATCGAAAAACTTCCTGGCATATTAAAACTGTGTGCTGGACCGAGTCTCGAACTCGGGATCTTTGCCTTTCGTGGGCAAGTGCTCTACGATCTTTTTTTCTAATTTTTTTATTCCACAAAAACAGCAACAAAAAAGTCTACAATGAAATGAAATAAATAAAGTGACAGTTAATTACAGTCATAAATTACAGTATTCAAAGAATGAGGAATCATATTCAGTCTTTAGCAGTAGCACAATTTAGGACCTTCACTGTCACCTACAACTGGTGAGCTACCCAAGCACGACTCACGCCCCCTCCCCACAGCTTAACTTCTGCCAGTACCTCGTCTCCTACCATCCAAACTTTTCAGAAGCGCTCCTGCAGAGTGAAAATCTCATTCTGGAAAAATCGAAAAAGTTCAAAGGAGGGAAGATCGCTTTGTATTATCACTAAATAGGGGAGAGAGTGCTGCGGATAAGGTACACGAATCGGGGTGGCAGTCATGAAAACAAAGGCGTTTTTCCCTGCCGCAGAACGTTCTCATGAAATGTGAATCACAGACTTTCATCTCGGTGTGTGAAAATATTTTTTTTGGCGCCCACCTACAAAGGGAGAAACTATCATCATAATAAAATAGGATAAATCAGAACTCTCGCGTAAAGATTTAAGGGTTCGTTTTTCCCCTCGCGTTGTTCGAGAGTGGAATGGTAGAGAAGTAGCTTAAAGGTAGTTCGATAAACCGCCTGCCAGCACTCAATTGTGAGCTCCAGAGTAATCGTCTAGATGTAGATGGAGAGATGTAGTAGCCTAGGAAAATGCATTTTTGTGTTTGATTATACTGATCTGTTGAAAAATGTAATACTTCTTTCCGTAATTCATTGAAATCCCACATATTAGCACAGAAGTATTTTACCGCTAGTAGAAAATCCGTCGGATCCGACACTATTAATGTAACTTTACAGTTTCTGCACGAAGGAACACAGAATTTCAGCTTGTTTCGAACAACGTTGCAATGCAGATTGAAAGGAAGAGAAATTTAGACCAAGAATAAACCACCTTTTAGCTACGGCTCTCATTGTTGCTTTTGAAGGAAGAAGCAGAGTAAGCATAAGGGCAACTATAACCCGATCCGACTGTACCTCTTTTTACGATGACACTGGCCGTTGTTCTTAATAATAAAGATATAACAATCAAAAAGGCAACAAAAAGTTTATTTCGGCAATTAGGCATTTATATAAAACAAGGAAGATAATGGTCACGTAAAACTGTGCCCACAACATACAGATAAGCGTTGAAATTGAAGATTTTTAACACATTCAGAAAGGCATTCTGAGAAAGTTCCGATCTTTGGTAATAATACTGCGTACCATTTGTTCACCTAATGTGAGGAGGACCAGAGATCATTCTATGTTGGTGACTAAAATAAATAAATTCATTAGAAGTCTGAGTGTAGGTAGTTGCAGCTGTAACTGATTAAATTTCCGCTATGGAAAGGGAAAGCAGAAAGGTGGAAGGAGTATATAGAGGGTCTATACAAGGGCGATGTACTTCAGGACAATATTATGGAAATGGAAGAGGGGGTAGAAGAAGATGAAATGGGAAATATGATACTGCGTGAATAGTTTGACAGAGCACTGAAAGACCTGAGTCGAAACAAGGCACCGGGAGTAGACAACATTCCATTGGAACTATTGACGGCCTTGGGAGAACCAGTCCTGACAAAACTCTACCATCTGGTGAGCAAGATGTATGAGACAGGCGAAATACCCTCAGACTTCAAGAAGAATATAATAATTCCAATCCCAAAGAAAGCAGGTGCTGACAGATGTGAAAATTACCGAAGTATCAGTTCAATAAGTCACAGCTGCAAAATACTACCGCATATTCTTTACAGACGAATGGAAAAACTGGTAGAAGCCGACCTCGGCGAAGATCAGTTTGGATTCCGCAGAAATGTTGGACCACTTGAGGCAATACTGACCCTACGACTTATCTTAGAAAATAGATTCAGGAAAGGCAAACCTGCATTTCTAGCATTTGTAGACTTAGAGAAAGCTTTTGACAATGTTGACTGGAATACTCTCTTTCAAATTCTGAAGGTGGCAGGGGTAAAATACAGGGAGCGAAAGGCTATTTACAATTTGTACAGAAACCAGATGGCAGTTATAAGAGTCAAGGGGCATGAAAGGGAAGCAGCGGTTGGGAAGGGAGTGAGATAGGGTTGTAGCCTCTCCCCAATGTTATTCAATCTGTATATTGAGCAAGCAGTAAAGGACACAAAAGAAAAATTCGGAGTGGGTATTAAAGTCCATGGGGAAGAAATCAAAACTTTGAGGTTCGCCGATGACATTGTAATTCTGTCAGAGACAGCAAAGGACCTGGAAGAGCAGCTGAACGGAATGGACAGTGTCTTGAAAGGAGAATATAAGACGAACATCAACAAAAGCAAAACGAGTATAATGGAATGTAGTCGAATTAAGTCGGGTGATGCTGAGAGAACTCGATTAGGAAATGAGACGCTTAAAGTAGTAAAGGAGTTTTGCTATTTGGGAAGCAAAATAACTCATGATGGTCGAAGTAGAGAGGATATAAAATGTAGACTGGCAATGGCAAGGAAAGCGTTTCTGAAGAAGAGAAATTTGTTAACATCGAGTACAGATGTAAGTGTCAGGAAGTCGTTTCTGAAAGCATTTGTATGGAGTGTAGCCATGTATGGAAGTGAAACATGGACGATAAATAGTTTGCACAAGAAGAGAATAGAAGCTTTCGAAATGTGGTGCTACAGAAGAATGCTGAAAATTAGATGGGTAGATCACATAACTAATGAGGAGGTATTGAATGGGATTGGGGAGAAGAGAAGTATGTGGCACAACTTGACTGGAAGAAGGGATCGATTGGTAGGACATGTTCTGAGGCATCAAGGGATCACAAATTTAGCATTGGAGGGCAGCGTGGAGGGTATAAATTGTAGAGGGAGACCAAGAGATGAATACACTAAGCAGATTCAGAAGGATGTAGGTTGCAGTAAGTACTGGGAGATGAAGAAGCTTGCACAGGATAGTGTAGCATGGAGAGCTGCATCAAACCAGTCTCAGGACTGAAGACAACAACAACAACAACAACAACATGGAAATGATTAATGCGTGGCATAGGAAATACACCGGAATTTCGGTCGCCCTGTTCTAATGCATCAAAAACTAAAAACCGAAGTAAAATGTATTCAGGATACTAAAATGTCGTAGATGGTGTACTCTCTGTCAGTAACAAATCCGTGTAGTGCTCAAAACATCTAGATGTGTTAAACCTCCGTGCGAGTCTCTTGCAGTGATGTATCACGGTCAGTTTAGAAATGTTTTCTAGTCAGTTTATCCCATACTAGCGTTTCCTGTTCTTGGGTATGCTATGATCTTTTGTTTGACTTTTAGTGTCAGGTGGTGAGGTTATAAAACATGGACGTACACACTAGCATCAGCAGAGAAATTTTCTTCAGAAAAAGAGCGTCACTGCTGCCCATTATTGACGTAAAACTGAGAAATATATTTTAGAGATTGCGCGTTGGACCATGTAATTGTTTGGGGCGGATGGTTGACTGCAGAAGAACCAGAGATTAATAAAGAGGAAGCATTCAAGTTGTGCTGTTACACTGGATGTTCGGAGGTCAAATGAACACGCAAACGTTGAGACTTCCCCACGTTGTGATGGAATGCTCTGGACCCTTGCCGTGATCGTCGTCGTGCAAGGGAGATCAATGTTCACCGTGCTCGTGCTGTGTTTATTTGTCGAACTGGGTTCGAAGCACTGACCGAGCGGTGTGGCTAAGTAGCAAGGCACAGGATTCGTATTCGCGAGGGACGCAGTTCAAGTTACTGCGTGGCCATCCAGATTTTGGTTTTCCGTAATTTCTCTGCCTTCTCTAATGCAAATGGCGGAATAGTTTAATCTGAAATGGTACAGCTCATTTCTGTCCTTACACAATCCAGGCTTCTGCTCTGTCTATAATGATATCATAGTCGGCGGGAAGTTAAACCCGTTGGTATGTGTTAAGTGGTGTACAAACGTCAATTTACAACATTGACCCACAGGCGATCATTAACAAGAGCACATGTTCCACTGAAGTTTTGCCTTTATCATAGTCTAAAGCAGGGCATCGCACAGTGCAGAGTGCAGAAGGCGGCTGCGCTATGTTGACGACGGTGCAGACCCCCCACTCCTCGGCTTTGCGCAACAGCGCTGCCTCTCACCTCCTTAGCTTGTGTCGCTCGCGCCGCCTGTCTCGTCCTGTTTCACAGCTTTTACCCTGTTGTCTTCGTCATTGCCAAGTACTAATGTACACTAGGTGGAGAGATTGGTTTGGTGTACCGGTACAAAAGAGATTTATAATATAATAACTGTAATGGTAACAATTTTAAATGTGGTTTCAACACAAATGTATCTTCCTATGTGCTATTTATTTTATTTGCAATTATGCTACTAAGATCTGGAGCAAGAGACTGGCTGATAGCAATTCTCAGAGAATTTTTTAAATTACAATCAGAAATACTCGCACGCAATCTAGTTTTTGTACAAGACAAAACAGAAAAAAACCTTTCACATACACAAGTGGAACCAAACATAGAAATAATCTTCGCTGCTTCTCTGTGTAACTTGGGAAATTCTTCCTTCGGCAAATTCTGGTAGAACTGGAGCAAACCTTTTGTATTGTAAAACACATCCTTTCGCTGAACATCGCTTTGCAAATCAATTAGTTCGAAATGTAAATCTGAAAGCGCACTTTCAATATCCATCGAAAAAGGTTTCACAAAAACATCGAGAATTGGCTGCAGGTAGGTAATTTCATGCAACAATAACAAAGCCAATGTTAATAAATGAAAGTAACGTAAGCCGTTGTTTCGAAGTACTAAAATGCGATAGATTTTAATAAATATGTAACGTGTACTATTGGTTTTAATGTAATGTTACATTTGCATATGTAACGCAATCTCCTTTATTTAGCTGTATGTCATATACCGGGACATTACCTGGAATCGGTCGTTAAACGCATTTTCAAGGGATTGTAGCACCTCGACGTATTTTTCAAAGCGCGCTCCTCCCTGCACAGATACTGTCAAACAAAAACATAGTACCGTTTTGATTAGAACGGTTATAAAAATCAGGCTGTTTTAATAAAGGTACAATTTATATCTCGCTTACCTAGTTCAGGAAAGTGCTGCGTATTTTTCTCTGAAAGGTTGTTTTTGAGGAGCTTCAGTTTATACTGGAAAGCGTTTATTTTGCTGATCATATCGTTGATGAGATTGTTTTCTTTTTGGAGTTTCAGACTTAAATCATTTAGGAGAGCCATAATGTCTGCTAAAAATCCTAAATCAGCTACCCATTCAGGGTCATGAAAAAGTGGCTCCGGACGTCCTTTGCTCTCCAAAAACTGAGCCACAGTGTGGCGTAGTCGAAAAATTCTGGAAATCACTTTCCCTTTGCTCAGCCAGCGCACCTCAGCGTGGTAGGGAATATCTGGATACTCCTCTTCAAAGGAAATCAAAAATTCTTTGAATTAACGATGAGTGAGTCCATGAGAACGAATGTAGTTCACGATACGCACCACTACCTTCATCACATCTTGAAGACTGATAACTTTCGCACAAAGAGCCTCTTGGTGTGCAAAACAATGAACAGAAAGTAAATTCGGCATGTTAAGTTTTTTCCGCAGTAGGCCAATAAACCCTTTTGCTTTACCGCACATTGCTGGTGCCCAGTCTGTGGTTACGGAAAACAGCTTTTCCCAAGGGAGTCCTATTCCTTCAGCTGCCATTTCAACAACTGCTAAAATATCCGCCTCTGTAACAGTGTCCTTCAACGAAATCATATCCAGGAGCTCTTCCGTTACATGTAGGTCGCCGTCCACGCCACGCAAAAATATTGCTAACTGAGCCGTGTCGTTAATATCCGTGGACTCATCAAGTGCGGTGGAGTACGCTACGAAGTTTTCAATTTTGGCTACCAGTTGTTCATGCAATTTCTCAGCAACATCGTTGATTCTCCGATGTATTGTCATCCTGGAAAGTGGTATTCTGCTGTACGCGGGAGCGAATGTGGGATTCATTGTCTCTACTACGTCCAACATAATGTTTTTTATTAATGGCCCGTCCATAAATGGCCTTCCAGCTCTTGCTAAACGTAGAGCAACTTTGTAACTAGCTCTGAGAGTCCTTTCGCAACACCCCTCATCTTCTTCACCCTAAAGTAGAGAAAAAAAGATATGTTAGAAATAATTTATGCGAAAACGAAAACTAAGGAATCCAAACAAATGTTATTTCGTTTCGCATGACCTTTAACCGAAATATACATGCTAAAGTACTTGCAACAAACCTCGTGATGACTGGGTGTTGTGTGATGTCCTTAGGTTAGTTAGGTTTAAGTAGTTCTAAGTTCTAGGGGACTGATGACCATAGATGTTAAGTCCCACAGTGCTCAGAGCCATTTGAACCATTTGAACAAACCTCGTTTGTAGATACAGAATTCTCTTCTGCAAGAGTTTGCATCTTCCGTAATTCTTCTTCTAAAAAATGGTTCA
The DNA here is from genome assembly GCF_021461385.2 of Schistocerca piceifrons. Taxonomy (NCBI): domain Eukaryota; kingdom Metazoa; phylum Arthropoda; class Insecta; order Orthoptera; family Acrididae; genus Schistocerca; species Schistocerca piceifrons. The sequence continues at coordinate 598,348,979 of NC_060142.1, read as the reverse complement.
AATGGTTCTGAGCACTATGGGACTCAACTGCTGAGGTCATTAGTCCCCTAGAACTTAGAACTAGTTAAACCTAACTAACCTAAGGACACCACAAACATCCGTGCCCGAGGCAGGATTCGGACCTGCGACCGTAGCGGTCTTGCGGTTCCAGACTGCAGCGCCTTTAACCGCACGGCCACTTCGGCCGGCAATTCTTCTTCTCTGGCATCCCCTGTTATATCACTATACTTTTATGAATGCAGATTGCTGTAGTGCCTTTCAATAGACGATTTTCTGACGCACGTAATTAGTGTACCGCAGATTAGACATTTGGCTTTATCGTCACAACGCACAAAAAAGTAGGAGAGTTCCCATTCCGGTTTAAATTGACTTTCGGCAATTTTCCCTTTTTTGGAGCAGATGGTTCCATTATTCCGGTAATTGTCTTGCGCTTACGTATTCCAATGTTGACTAAGCCGTCTGGCAGCGCATTCGGCAGCGCACAGCGTCGGCCTCACCTAGCAAGCCGAGTTGAGGCGAAGTATGCCGAGTTGAACCGATGCACTGTGCAGGCACTCGCTGCTCCTCGCTTTGCACGCGTGCGGTTTTCCGTGTTTGTGCGGCCCTGGTCTAAAGGATACTTGGACGTCACCGGTAGTTCATGTACACTCCTGGAAATGGAAAAAAGAACACATTGACACCGGTGTGTCAGACCCACCATACTTGCTCCGGACACTGCGAGAGGGCTGTACAAGCAATGATCACACGCACGGCACAGCGGACACACCAGGAACCGCGGTGTTGGCCGTCGAATGGCGCTAGCTGCGCAGCATTTGTGCACCGCCGCCGTCAGTGTCAGCCAGTTTGCCGTGGCATACGGAGCTCCATCACAGTCTTTAACACTGGTAGCATGCCGCGACAGCGTGGACGTGAACCGTATGTGCAGTTGACGGACTTTGAGCGAGGGCGTATAGTGGGCATGCGGGAGGCCGGGTGGACGTACCGCCGAATTGCTCAACACGTGGGGCGTGAGGTCTCCACAGTACATCGATGTTGTCGCCAGTGGTCGGCGGAAGGTGCACGTGCCCGTCGACCTGGGACCGGACCGCAGCCACGCACGGATGCACGCCAAGACCGTAGGATCCTACGCAGTGCCGTAGGGGACCGCACCGCCACTTCCTAGCAAATTAGGGACACTGTTGCTCCTGGGGTATCGGCGAGGACCATTCGCAACCGTCTCCATGAAGCTGGGCTACGGTCCCGCACACCGTTAGGCCGTCTTCCGCTCACGCCCCAACATCGTGCAGCCCACCTCCAGTGGTGTCGCGACAGGCGTGAATGGAGGGACGAATGGAGACGTGTCGTCTTCAGCGATGAGAGTCGCTTCTGCCTTGGTGCCAATGATGGTCGTATGCGTGTTTGGCGCCGTGCAGGTGAGCGCCACAATCAGGACTGCATACGACCGAGGCACACAGGGCCAACACCCGGCATCAAGGTGTGGGGAGCGATCTCCTACACTGGCCGTACACCACTGGTGATCGTCGAGGGGACACTGAATAGTGCACGGTACATCCAAACCGTCATCGAACCCATCGTTCTACCATTCCTAGACCGGCAAGGGAAGTTGCTCTTCCAACAGGACAATGCACGTCCGCATGTATCCCGTGCCACCCAACGTGCTCTAGAAGGTGTAAGTCAACTACCCTGGCCAGCAAGATCTCCGGATCTGTCCCCCATTGAGCATGTTTGGGACTGGATGAAGCGTCGTCTCACGCGGTCTGCACGTCCAACACGAACGCTGGTCCAACTGAGGCGCCAGGTGGAAATGGCATGGCAAGCCGTTCCACAGGACTACATCCAGCATCTCTACGATCGTCTCCATGGGAGAATAGCAGCCTGCATTGCTGCGAAAGGTGGATATACACTGTACTAGTGCCGACATTGTGCATGCTCTGTTGCCTGTGTCTATGTGCCTGTGGTTCTGTCAGTGTGATCATGTGATGTATCTGACCCCAGGAATGTGTCAATAAAGTTTCCCCTTCCTGGGACAATGAATTCACGGTGTTCTTATTTCAATTTCCAGGAGTGTATATTAATATAATGAGTCGCCGTTTCCAGATTTTTGGAACTGGCCATTAGTCTTTCACCTTCCTATAGACCGTCAAGGGGTAACTACTGTTTTTATACAGAACTTGTTAGTGCAAACGAAAACAACTTTTTTGTGGTAAGTTCCTATGGGGCCAAACTGCTCGGTCCCTAGGTTTACACACTACTTAATCTAACTTACGCTAACGACAACACATACTCATGCCCGAGGGAGGACCCGAACCTCTGACGGAGGGAGCCGCGCGAACCGTGACAAGGCGCCCAAGACCGCACGGCCACCCATGCGCGTCAAATCAAATTGTTAGCACTGGAAATGGAACTATTATACTCAGAAAGCTGTCTGTGAAAGAAATATAGTATTTGGTAGAAGTACGGGAAATTTTTGCCATTAAAAGAAGGTCGGAAAAAGTGTAAAATGATTACTAAAAAAAAAAAAGTTTGTAAAACTTTACTTGAAGAAGGAGCTAGTCTCTGGTGTCTGGAGTAGTAAAACGAGCCTAGAAGTTGACAGTATACTGGGAAAAATATTAGCTCGAGATAATAAATCACCATGAAATCAGTCGAAAACTGGCGACTACAGCAGAAATTTTTGAGAAAGCTTTTGAAAACTGTATGTTGCCCTGCTGCCAGCGAAGCGTTAGGGAAATATCAGTAGTTCATTATGTGATGGAAGCGTGCAGGAATCGGCCTCATCTTGAGCCCGAAGAGACAACTCATATAAAATTACACCCAGTAACATCATTCCATGTATTTAACCTCTCTGTCCTTGTATATTACGTTAGCGTCTTAGTCCATGTGGCACCTTGTGTTATGAATTTGTACGCAAACAATTTGGTTCCACTTTTCCTCACACACGGATTCTACCTCTGCATGCACACTACGCAAGCCACTAAATAGTGGACGGTGGAGGGAACTAATGCTACTTCTTCCCTATCTTGTTTAACTCGTAAATGTTAAAAAGAGGAAAAATTATTACCTATATCCCGGGAGAGTGTAGAGCAGGGTGCGCACTAAGGTTCAGTACTGGGGTGCATTCCGTCTTGGTAGCAGTACAGTACCGTTGGAGTAAAGGCAAAGAGACAGAGTGTTGTGTCACCGCCAGACACCACAGTTGCTAGGTGGTAGCTTTAAATTGGCCGCGGTCCATTAGTACATGTCGGACCCGCGTGTCGCCACTGTTAGTGATCGCAGACCGAGCGCCACCACATGGCAGGTCTCGAGAGACGGACTAGCACTCGCCCCAGTTGTACGGACGACGTAGCTAGCGATGCACACTGACGAAGCCTCGCTCATTTGCAGAGCAGATAGTTAGAATAGCCTTCAGCTAAGTCAATGGCTACGACCTAGCAAGGCGCCATTAGTAGTTTATTGCCTGAATCTACAGAGTCTCACTTGTATCGTCAATAGCGATGTACAACAAGGATGGATTAAAGTTAAGTATTCCAGCAGCTACGTACTTTTCTTTATAGCATTCATTACGTATCCTGTTTCAGACCTATCTCTAGCCTGCGTGAGTTAACGCGTGCCTTTCGGCTACTTCCGAGTGGCGGTGCTGTTAACTTACGCCACAACAGTTGGCGACGAGGCTTAAAAGAGGAATTAGCGTTCGTATTGCTCTACTTTGCTTGCGTCATGGCTTCGCCACAATGTCCAGATGTACTGTCCGAATTTTATCGCTTGCAGAATCAGCAGACGCAGGCGTTATTGGATGCCCTTGGACAGCTCGTCCAGGGTCAACGTGCAATGCAAACCGATGCGGCGGCCGCCGCTTCACCGCTACCGCAGCCACAACATGCAGTTGCACCCCCATTTCGTCCCTATGATGCGGCTCTGGCAACGTGGACGGAGTGGTCACGCCAGTTTGGATTTCATCTCGCCGCCTACAGAATTCAAGGTAACGAGCGGCAGCCTCATTTATTGGCGTGTGTAGGGGTGCAAACGTACCGTGTGATAGTGAAATTATTTCCCCGACGCGACGTAGCAACTCTGTCCTACGAAGAAATTTTGTCTGCTTTAGATGCCTATTTCAAGGAATCAGTTAATGTAGTTGCAAATAGGTATACGTTCTTTCATACAAAACGTACGGCCGGTCAAACTAATAGGGAGTGGGTTGCAAATTTGCAAGGCCTTACTAGGGATTGTGCTTTTGAGTGTGAATGTGGACTCCCTTATTCAGATACTATGGTGCGTGATGCAATTGCACAGAACGTTTCTGATGTTCGTATACGGGAGCAAATTTTGAAACTAGTCAATCCCTCCCTTCAACAAGTGATAGACATATTGGATAGGCAAGACACACTTGACTTTGCTCAGGAAGCATTTGCAACTTCGCCAGCTGTGTGTCACATTAACCGGCCCGCCGGGCGAGCTGCACGGAACTGTAAACAGCCCTCGCGCACGTCCGCGCAGCCACGTGTGCCGCGCAAGCACGCAAATGCAGGGAAATCATGCCTGCAGTGTGCTACTAGACATTCGAGTGAGAATTGCCCGTCACGCCAAGCTATTTGATTTTTCTGTCATAAAAAAGGACATGTTCAGAGTGTTTGCCAGAAAAAGCTCAGATCGGACACTAAAAACAACGATTCCAGGCCCTTTGCTTCGCGCCGGAATCGAACCAAGAATACTCAGGCTCGTGAACCTTCGCCCATGGACGTTCATGTAGTTAATTCCACTCCGTCCAGTGCCACTTTCTCTAACAGTGATTGTGTGCGTCCCACAAAAAGTGTGCGTCGACGTCGCCGGAAATCTCGTCAGGTCGCAAGTGCTTATGTACCTGTATCAGTTCAAATTGCACGAGAAAGTCGCTCTTGTCGTCGGCAGGACAATAAACTTTTTGTAGACTTGGACTTTGAAGGCAAAGTGATACCATTCCAGCTCTATACCGGAGCTGCAGTTTCATTGATCAATCATGACACGTACAAACAACTGGGCAAACCTCCATTGCATGCCGCAACTGTTAAGTTACATAGTTATTCAGGACAGCAGATCCCTGTGTTAGGACAGTGCACTCTTCTTGCATCATACAAGGGACAAACAAAACTTGTGTCATTTTACGTTCTTCGTTCTTCTGCTGCAGTGAACTTGTTTGGTTTAGATTTATTTCAGTTGTTTAACTTGTCAATAGTCAATCAGGTCCTCTCAGTGAACCAGACTGTGCCTTCCGCCAGTGTTTCTCGTCTATGTGAAGAATTTGCAGACATTTTTGCACCGGGCCTTGGTTGCGCTAAGAACTATGAAGCACATTTGGAACTGAAAGTAAACGCGCAACCAAAATTTTTCAGAGCGCGCAATGTTCCCCACGCATTGCGTGATGAGGTCGCAAGAACATTACACGATTTAGAATCACAAGGTGTAATTGAGCGTGTGCAGGCTTCTCTCTGGGCCTCACCATTAGTAATTTTGCCAAAACCTTCCGGAAAATTGAGACGTTGTGTGGACTTCAAAGCAACAGTGAATCCACAACTAGTGATTGCAACTTTTCCTTTACCCCGCCCGGAAGATCTTTTTGATAAACTGTGCCTGGGTAAATACTTTTCGAAGTTGGACCTAGCAGATGCGTACTTGCAAATACCGGTGGACGCCGAATCCCAGCGCGTCTTGGTGGTTAACACGCATCTTGGTTTGTACCGATTCAAAAGACTGCCATTCGGGTGTGCATCCGCCCATGCATTGTTTCAGCAATAATTACAAACTGTTTGTGCATCGGTCCCTACTGCTGCGAACTATCTGGACGATATTGTGATCTCCGGAAAGACAGGAGAAGAACATTTAGCAAATCAAAGAACGTTATTTCAGGTATTGCGACAAAATGGTCTTCGCTTGCGGAAGGACAAATGTGTGTTTTTTGCTCGTGACTTACCATATCTGGGACATGTAATCAATGCCCAAGGCATACATCCCAGTCCAGAGCACCTTCGTGCCATACAAGACTTGCCTTCGCCGCAGAATTTGAAGCAGCTCCAGAGTGTGTTAGGAAAAATTAACTATTATCATAACTTTATCCCGCATGCCTCTTCCATTTCAGCTCCGCTTCATCGCTTACGCCGTAAAGGTGTTCCGTTCGTCTGGACGACGGAATGCGAACGTGCCTTTCGCCAGTTGAAATCGGCGTTGCTTTCTAATACTTGCCTTACGCCATTCGATCCCCAGAAACCCCTTTTGTTGATGGTAGATGCATCGGATTTTGGGATCGGTGCTGTGCTTGCGCACAAAGATGGATCGCATGATCGCCCTAGTGTCTTTGCGTCCAAATTGCTCTCGTCTGCGCAAAGAAATTATTCACAGATAGAGAAAGAAACTTTGGCTCTCGTATTTGGTGTTACTAAGTTCCATGATTTCTTGTATGGTCGTCACTTTACCATCATCACGGACCACAAACCTTTGACATCGCTTTTTCATCCGAACAAGCCTGTACCTCCACGTACAGCGCAGAAATTCATTCGCTGGTCTGTTTTCCTCTCGCAATACCGCTACGACATCTTGTATCGGTCCACTGCTAAGCACGGAAACGCCGATGCGTTGTCCCGTTTGCCTGTTGCTGAGGATAGAGCATTCGATTCTTCCGAACTTGCTTGCATGTTCATTGATTCGGAAACCGATGACGTGGTCGAATCGTTTCCGATTGATTTTCGTCGTGTAGCTACAGCCACAGCTGCTGACCCTGTCTTTGCTACGGTTTTGCGTTTTGTTGCTACGCAATGGCCCTTGTCAAAGTCACGGATAGAGGATCCGTTGGTTCGCAGATTTTTTGCTCACAAGGAGAGACTTTTTGTACGGCGTGGTGTTTTGTTGTTGCGTTCTGATAATGATCAGTCCAGAGTCGTGGTCCCACGTTCGTTACAGTCCTCTGTCTTACAGCTTCTCCACCAAGGACATTGGGGTATAGTGCGCACGAAACAGCTTGCTCGTCAGCACTGTACTTGGTTCGGAATCGATGCTGCGATTACGAATATGTGCTCTTCTTGCATGGCGTGTGCCGAACAACAATCCGCACCGCCGCGGAAATTCTTTGCAGGGCCCAAAGCCAATTCCCCTTGGCAACGCTTGCACATCGATTTTGCTGGTCCATTCTGGAATGCTAGATGGTTGGTTGTGGTAAATGCCTTCAGTGATTTTCCTTTTGTTGTCCGGATGTCTTCCACGACGTCATCTGCCACCATCCAAGCGTTGTCTGCTATCTTTTGCATTGAAGGTCTTCCGCGGACAATTGTTTCCGACAATGGCCCACAATTCATGTCTGCAGAATTTCAGTCTTTCTGCAAGGCCAATGGTATTCAACATCTGACATCCGCGCCGTTTTCGCCTCAGCCAAACGGTGCCGCTGAACGATTGGTCCGGACTTTCAAGTCACAGATGTTGAAGTTGAAAGAGTCGCATTCTCGGGAGGACGTGTTGTTGCTCTTTTTGTCTTCGTATCGCTCTCAGCCCCGAGATGGTCGCTCGCCGGCTGAGTTGCTCCACGGTCGTCCTCATCGAACCTTGATGTCTTTGCTGCATCCGCCACATCAGGTTCCTGTGCAGCGGCAGACTCCTGCTTTTGCTCCAGGCGACGTTGTATTCTATCGCAACTATCGCGGTTCACGGCATTGGCTCGCGGGGCGCATTCTTCGCTGCCTCGGCCGCGCGATGTATTTGGTTTTGGGGGCCTCTGGTGAGGTGCGTCGGCATCTCAATCAGCTGCGCCTCTGTCGTCGCCCGGGTTCTGCCGCTCCCCTTCTGCTTTTAGCGACTTCGCCGTCCGGTCAGTGCCCTGGGGACCCATCTACTGGCTCGCCTCAGCCCCAGGTGTTACCGACGCTGCCTTCCATTTTGCCCCATGGCGACGCGCCACCGCCGCCGCCGCCGCCGCCGCCGCCGCCGCCGCCTGTTCTCCCGCCGGCGACGCCCGCAGTAGACGCGTCGCTGCAACCGCCTGGCGCCTCCCTGGGTCCCGCGCCGCCGATCGCTTCCCGTGACCAGATGTCCTCCGCCATGGAACTTTTGCCCGCTCCGGACCACATGGCGTCTTCGCGCGTCGGGTACCCTGACGCAATGGAGGTCGACCCTTCGGCCCCTCCTGTCTCTCTACAGGCGCATACACCGCCTGTTGACGTGCACCCTGGACTAGGTTTTCAGGCGTTTCCTAGCTCCCCTCGGACCGAATGGCAGGGTGCGGGTGGCACAGCCTCGCCTGTTGTTAGGCTCCCTACCTCATCGCATACGTCAACACGGGGTCCTCCCCACGGCGGGCGGAAGCCTTATAACACGACCGTTCGCCGATTTGCGGGGGAGGAATGTGGTGTCACCGCCAGACACCACACTTGCTAGGTGGTAGCTTTAAATCGGCCGCGTTCCATTAGTACATGTCGGACCCGCGTGTCGCCACTGTCAGTGATCGCAGACCGAGCGCCACCACACGGCAGGTCTCAAGAGACGGACTAGCACTCGCCCCAGTTGTACGGACGACGTAGCTAGCAATGCACACTGACGAAGCCTCGCTCATTTGCAGAGCAGATAGTTAGAATAGCCTTCAGCTAAGTCAATGGCTACGACCTAGCAAGGCGCCATTAGTAGTTTATTGCCTGAATCTACAGAGTCTCACTTGTATCGTCAATAGCGATGTACAACAAGGATGGATTAAAGTTAAGTATTCCAGCAGCTATGTACTTTTCTTTATAGCATTCATTACGTATCCTGTTTCAGACCTGTCTCTAGCCTGCGTGAGTTAACGCGTGCCTTTCGGCTACTTCCGAGTGGCGTGGCTGTTAACTTACGCCACAACGCAGAGAGATAGATAAAATTCGCTTACATCCTCTACATGAATTTCTTGACACCTTGATCCAAGTTAGGTCGCTGTAATCGACACCGCACTGTTTACAAGACTAGGTCAGGCGTGTTGATCACGGGCGGTCAACTGGTGTGTGTGTGTGTGTGAGAGAGAGAGAGAGAAAGAGAGAGAGAGAGAGAGAGAGAGAGAGAGAGAGAGAGAGTCGCCTAGAATACTGATTTATGGTAACTCTGAATTTCACCTGCGTCCACCATTGCATAACGCATATAACAGGAATTTAATTCCAACCTGTTTCAAGGATGTCCTGATTTCTACGATGTCTATCGCTGCGTAAAAGGAAGGAATTAGTGTCAGATTTTCTCGTAGTCAAAACAGAGGTAGCAGTAGTTCTGTAGGCTCAAGGATAGGAGGAGCATAACGACTGTAGCTCTTTTGGAGGGACTGTGCCGAAATTCGAATTCAGCGAATCGCTAAGACAATCTATGACTTGTCTTTTACACTGCTTCATCCCACACACTCGCACACCCATGTTTTCGTGTTGTGGTATTGGACATAGGCGGTACGAGGTTTAGAATTACGAGTAACAATACATGGCAGGCAAGTGTATGTAAACTGCTTGTGTTGTACAGAAAACAGCTGCCTGAGCACCGTCGTTGATGATGATACTTTGATAAACAATTCACAGTTGTGTGTGACTCAATCCACGATAGTGTTTATGGATGTTTGTAGTTCATGAATGATTGTCGATCAAGCAAGGCGAACACTTGCGCTCAGTCTCCCAAATTATTTAGCTTCTGAAATACAAGGCGCATTCAATAAGTAAGGCAACACATTTGTTTTTTCGGTCTCAGTTGAAAAGTTGTGGAATTTGTAGTGGGACATCGTTGAACATTCCCGCTTCAACTCCTAGAGGTGCTAATTTTTGGCACGCGGAGCTGTTTCATATGAAAGAAAATTTAACTTTTTTTCACCTAATACCCCGCCGGAAAAAAGCATTCCATCAAGTGTGTTTCATATCACATCCAATTACAATAGGAATATCTCAGTTCATTGATTCACCTTTCGTCTATGTCCTTGTTCGAAAAATATATATATATATTACGGTGCATTTGTTTTGAAAATCCCGCGCCATCTTCAAGAAAATATACTTCGCCTAGGCGATATGCAGCCAACATATGCAGCAGTAATGTGGATTTCACAAAAGGAAACGTTTCTTGCGCTGAGCGAGTGAGGCGAGAGCTAGATATAGCCAATACATTCCATATTTAATTTTACTGCAAACTCACAACTTTATCGGGCGTAAAGTTACAGCCCGTCACGTGTATACTTGGTGCACATTCGACCGCGATAATCTACCATCATTTCAGGAAAGAAAAGCCAGCTTTTATCTTTTTCAGTTAATCTGTAATGCTTATCTTTAATTTTAGTAGGCTTACATTGACTTTATCTTATGTATTCAGTTGTGGTGAGTGGGTAAACTAATCGACATTAGCAACGGTTTCTGCCTCAGAGCCATTTTTAATCTTAATAGCACTAAATAAATAAATACGTAATTTTCATAACGTGTTTTTACCAATTTTAGGGATTTCGCATTAAAACGGTAGAAAAGGACCCTCCTAGTGCAGCTTCATCCACCTATCCACCTGTCTTTCTCTCTTATTTACAGAAACTTATAATGTTATCGACTTGCAATGTAGAATACTTTTGAGAAGCAATCATAACAAAAGAACTCGAAATGGGGGTCGAAATTTTAAAGTAAGCCTGCTAGGTTAAGTCAACAATATGTAATTTTGTATATTAATCATACATGACATTTAGAACCAAAATATCAGTTTCCTAAAGTAGTTGAATACAACTCTCAAAAATTCTCGAGACAACAGACTATAAAGTTTCCCAATGAAAGACCAATTACTCGAGGATAGTGTAGTTCTTTCGCGTGGAGAGTCAGGGTTCGATTCTCAGGGGGGGTAGTACTTTTCAACATAGGAACATACATACAGGAGTACGTATTTTTAAACACAGTCGCATGCTTTGCAAGCGTTTCCATGAAGCGTGAAAGACCCGAAGATCTGAAAAAAAAGCTCTCGAGACTGGTAATTGCTGGATTGCTAGTTCAAGTCTAGTTTCGGTCATTACTTTTTTAGTTTTTTTCCATTCAGTTCGACTACCTGCATCGTATAAATATATGCTAATTAACATATATTCAATTGTCATTTTCATTATAAATGCATGTCTTGTTATTTAGAATTACATATCACACACAAAAATCCAGTTTTCATTGCAGGTATAAACGCCAAATCACCGTTTCTTTATGTACAACGTTATTTTAAAAAAAATGAAAAACATTTCAATTTAATTTTTTTCCATCTTTGTGTACCATACGCTTCACGGAAATGGCCGTGGAACTCGAACATTTGTTTAAAAAAACAGCTGGGAATCGAAGGCCACCCTTGTGGCAATTGGGCATCCTACCACAGAGCGGCACAGCCCGCGAAAACGGTCAACTTGCTTTACGGTGTTAAACAATTTCGGAGAACTTTAAAGTGGAATTTGTAGTCAAGTTTTGAGAATTCCATCGAACTGCTTTAGGTAGCTGATAATGGATTCAGAACTACAAGTACCATGCATATAAAAAAATTGCAAAACTTCGATTAACGTGTGGTCTCTTTGTCAGTTTCCGACTTATGCTAAAAAATATTTCTGTTTCAGTTCGAGATGTAAATTTGGTATAGTGTCACCTATGAAACAAATAGGACCTAAGAAGAGGGAAGTTGCAGAGGAGTTGAGAACTTTTCAAGACAAGTGGGCAGTAAAGTATTTTTTGTGGAATATAAAGCAGAACCAAAATATCTGATATGCTATGAATCTGTCTCGGTTCCACAAGAATATAACATCAAACGGCATAACGAGACTAAACATGCAATTAAATTTGATAAGTATAAGGGACAATTTCGACAATTCCAGGTAACCGATTTAAAAAGGAAACTTTCTGCTGATCAGCAGATATTTGCAAGAGCGAACCTAGAGTCAACGTGGTATGTGAAAGCGAGCTATGCATTAGCTCTGATACTGGAAAAATAAAAAATAAAAAAAATCAAAGCCATATTCAGGTGTGCTTAGAGACAATCGTTGAAACTATATTTCCAGAAAAGAAAAAAGTTTTCTCAAAAATAACCCTACCTCGTCAAACTATTACTAGACACGTGGAAGACATTGGAAGACATATTGAAGATAATTTCAGAAATCGAGCATCTGAGTTTATATTTTGTTCTCTAGCTTTGAATGAATGCACAGATATGGCGGATACCGCCCAAAGGGTGATTTATGTCAGAGGTGTTGATGCCCATTTTAATAAAAGAGAGGAATTAGCGGAATTGTATCCACTTAAGGATAACACGAAGTCACAAGATACGTTGGGAACAGTTATACCGACATTAGGGCACTTTTCCTTAAAACTTAACAACCTGTCGGGGCTAACAACGGATGGTGCTTCAGCAAAGGCTGGGAAACACGAAGCTTTAGTTCAGTTGATTGACGACAAGACCCCTCAAAATTGGCAATACGTCGATGCTAATCTCTCATTGCATTATCCATCACGAGAATTTATGTGCGAAGCCCCTCAAAATGGACTGAGTCATGAAGATAGTTGTCAAAACAGTGAACATTATGAAGTCAAAAGGAATAAATCATCGTCAGCTCCAAGAATTGCTGAAGTCTTTGGATTCAGAGCCTGACAAAGTTTCGTATTGTACAGAAGTAAGATGGCTAACCCGTGCGAAAATGTTGAAAACAGTCCTTGGTTTGAAGTAATAAATACAATCATTATTTGAAAGCAAGTCAAAGATACTGATGGAGTTCAAAGATAAAGAAACACTCTCCGACTTTGCGTTCTTGGTCGATATTAACTAGTCACCTGAATGATGTTAATACTCGACTCCAAGGAAAAGATCAGCTGATTAATGTCACGCACGATCTTATTTCCGAAATCCAAATGAAATTTGGGCCTTGGAAACAACACTTACGAACAAAAAACTTCCACATTTTCCTACACTGTCAAAGCAATCGGACGTCACATAGGGGCAGCGATTAAATGCGCTTCTTTGATACCTGAGTTGAAATACGAATTCAAAAACCGATTTCAAGACTTTAAGAAACATCACCTGTTTTTTTCTGTATCTGCTACGCCATTCTCCGTAGACATGAGTTCACTACCACGACATTTACAAATGGTGTGCTGCGAAATGCAATATAATGCAGAGTTAAAACAGAAATTTAATCAGGTTGGTTTGGAAGAGTTCTATAAACGATATTTGGACAAGAAGAAGTATCCAGCGTTTACAAGCATGGTTTAAAAAGGATCTCATTATTTGGAAACACGTGAGTTAACAGCTTTTTAGTCGGATGAATTACATCAAATCACAGATAAGAACACGAATTGCTGATGTTCATATGGAAAACTCTTTGCATGCAGTAACTACTTCAACTGACATCAACATTGAATCACGTAGTTCTGTCAAACAAAGCCGATCATCCAACTAAGACTGTATTTCATTAAATTGTATAATATTTGTTATATTTTCTTTAAAAAATAAAATAAAAATTGGTAATGCTGCCCACGGGAAAACCCTCGTCTCAAAAATTTGGCCCGCCTGCCGAAAAGGTTGGGCACACCTGGGTTACAGTTATATGAAATTCCCAAATGTGGTTGCTCTGTACATAGGCTTGAAAGTGGAATCTGTTATCGGAGTTGCGTTCTAAGCAGATATCTGTCATTGAGTTTCTCTTGGGGGAAAACCAGAGCATCGCAGGTGTTCAGAGGCTCTTTGTACATTGTCTATGGAGACATAGCAGTGAAAAAAAGTACGATGACTCGTTGGGCGATGCGTCTGTCATCATCGCAAGAAGGTCGCGCAAAACCTGTCCTACGTCTACATGTGCGTCTACATAGATACTCCACAAGCCACCGTACGGTGCTTGGCGGAGGGTACGCTGTACCACTATTTGACTATTCCTTTTCTGGCTCTGAGCACTATGGGACTTAACATCTGTGGTCATCAGTCCCCTAGAACTTAGAACTAATTAAACCTAACTAATCTAAAGACATCACACACATCCATGTCCGAGGCAGGATTCGAACCTGCGACCGTAGCAGTCGCGCGGTTCCGAACTGAGCGCCTAGAACCGCGAGACCACCGCGGCCGGCTATTCCTTTTCTGTTCCACTCGCAAATAGAGTGAGGGAGAAATGAGTTTCTATATGCTTCTGTAAGAGCCCCAGTTTCTCGTATCTTATCTTCGTGATCCTTTGCGAGTCATCTTCAAATGCCGTTTTTCTAAAAAAAAAAAAAACGCCACCTTCCCTCCAGCGATTCCCGTTTGAATTTCCAGAGCATCTCTCTAACACTTATGTGTTCTTCGAACCTACCAGTAATAAATCTAGCAGCCCGCCTCTGAGTTGCTTAGATGTCTTTCTTCAGTCCGACCTGGTTCGAGCAGTACTCAAGAATAGGTCACAGCATTGTCCTATTTGCAGTCTCCTTTACAGGTTATCCACCCGTTCCTAAAATTCTTCCAATTAACCGAAGTTGACCGTTTACCTTTCCTACCACAGTTCTCACATGCTCAATCTACCTCATGTTGTTTTGCAAAGTTACGCTCAGATGTTTAAATGACATAACTGTGTCAAGCAGGACACTACTAATACCGTATTCGAACATTACAGGTTTGATGTTCCTACTTCCCGCGTGCCGGCCGGGCACAAACAGCTGTTATTGATGCAATGTTGGAACACACGGAAATTCATTCGAGGTGATCGACAATGAACTTCCTCGCTCCACAACTTGTCGCCTCTGTTGGCAGTACTGACACACTCGCCCGATACAACCGACATAGGTGCGTGCCCGCTGGGTTCATAGCAGCCTAACAGAACCATAAAGAGCAACTGTGTGCAACCATACGAGGATGCATAAGCAGCCAAAGACACTACTAGCTAGAGCATAGCCAGGGTTAACGTACATCCACAAGCGACAACAGCGACAAGACCCTGAAAATCTGCAACATTGACTGGGTATGCCAGCAGCTAGTAAAGCCGACCAGCAGGCTACAGCAGGCAAGCCAATATGCTCGTACACTACGGCACAAACAAACCGCCGACACTACCATACACTGTGAATCCGATATATGACCGATCGGAAACAAAACGATGATGAACCCAACTGTTAACATTCATGCTGACCCTGACCCAGAAGCCAACACCGGTACCCAGTTGCAGCCACCGAGTAACACCGCTCCATAACGTCAAAGGTATCAGACCGCGTGATACCCACTGCTAAAGATCCTACCATTGAATGACCTGTCGGGGGCAAAAAGAAAACCGCTACTGCTCTTGTAGTCCGACCCAACTATCGGGGAGTTTTTTTTGCCTTGGCTCTTGCCTTGGCACATTTTTTCCTCTGCCCTTCAAACCGTTACGCTTCGTTCAACTTTCGACCCAATTTATCTCCAGATGAGCGAGTATTAATGGTTAGTCATAACCAGACTTACGTAAACATCGCAGTACCCACATCCTGAGCCGTCCCCTGTGGCCGAGCGGTTCTAGGCGCTTCAGTCCGAAACCGTGCGTCTGCTACGGTCGCAGGTTCGAATCCTGCCTCGGGCATGAATGTGTGTGATGTCCTTGGGTTAGTTAGGTTTAAGTAGTTCTAAGTCCAGGGGACTAATGAGCTCAGATTAGTGCTTAGAGCCATTTGAGCCCACATCCTGCGAGATCTGACTCTGTGGAAACTAACCAATGCAGAGAGATGGCTGTAGACCTTTTGCGTTGGCCATCATGCCGGTGTGAGCGGTGAGGGGCTCCATCTCATATTTTAAAAAAACAGTCTGGAGTTAATGCGCATTATGAGGCTGATAGTGACAATTTTTTGTTTACTGTCTATAATATAACTGATATACGTTGGTGGCAAAGCTCCTGAAATGGAAGAGTGGTGCATAAAAAAATTCTTGTTAATAATGAAATTTCATTCCGGCATACAGCACCAGATTTCCATCAAAACGAAGAGAACGTTGACCGACGGCATTGTTTTGAGGTCAGTGACCGATCTAAAAAGTACTCCGTTTGCGTCATTATATTGCCCGGATACTGATAGAAAAGATCGCTAAAATAGATCTCACGCACGCTGAAATAAAAGTCTGATAAAGTAAGTGCCAATTGAACACTAGTAGCATTTGGCTGTGACCACTACACGATTCGTCGGCAACTCTCCTTCGTTGCAGCCTTGAAAAGTTCTAAAATGCGATATAACAAATAGAAATGTGGCATTACTGGAAGAGGAAAGTAAGATCGTAATTGAAACACGGGTGTCATCACAGAATTGACGTAATTATTTAATCAAGAGTTACAGATACAACAGCGACACTTACATTTTATGAAATAACCACCAAAAACGAACGAAAGAAAGAGAGAGAAAGAGAGACAGAGAGAAAGAAGAGAGAGAAAGAGAGAGAGAAAGAGAGAGAGAGCTCACAGCTCCTGCTTTTACGTAGTTCAAAACAAATTACGGCGATTCCCTTCAACTTTCTTTACAGAGCGAAAAAAATGTTCAAGTGTGTGTGAATTCCTAAGGGACCAAACTGCTGAGGTCATCGGACCCTAGACTTAAACACTACATAAACTAACTCATGCTAAGAACAACACACACACCCATGCACGAGGGAGGACTCGAACCTCCGGCGGGAGGGGCCGCGCAGTCCGTGACATGCCGCCTCAAACCACGCGATCACCCCCTTCACAGAGCGTAAGGTTTCGATATATCTGGATCATTCATAATCGGAACAGCGTTAAAATACATACCCTATATTCAGTGATGACCCTTTCTTCTTACTTTACGGATTTATTTGCACAGATAAAATTTATTCTTAATGTATTTTAGCCTTAATTAAACTTTTGGGGCATATTTTACTAATTATTCCGAAAGTAACATTTCATTACTCCCATGAACACTTGTTTCTTATTTTTGTCTCTATAAATACAGAACAAGGGATCAGCTGTGGTAAGATTATTATATGTTGTGTTTCAGGGTTATTAACAAAATACACTGACCACTTTGCAGTTCGTTCAGTACATACACTTTACACTTCACTGTATTTGTGTACTTGTTTCTTAATGTTTGTTTAAATACACTACTGGGCATTAAAATTGCTACACCACGAAGATGACGTGCTACAGACGCGAAATTTAACCAACAGGAAGAAGATGCTCTGATATGCAAATGATTAGCTTTTCAGAGCATTCACACAAGGTTGGCACGGGTGGCGACACCTACAACGTGCCGACACGACGAAAGTTTCCAACCGATTTCTCATACACAAACAGCAGTTGAGCGGCGTTGCCTGGTGAAACGTTGTTGTGATGCCTCGTGTAAGGAGGGGAAATGCGTACCATCACGTTTCCGACTTTGATAGAGGTCGGATTGTAGCGGTTTATCGTATCGCGACATTGCTGCTCGCGTTGGTCGAGATCCAATGACTGTTAGCAGAATATGGAATCGGTGGGTTCAGGAGGGTAATACGGAACGCCGTGCTGGATCCCAGCGGCCTCGTATCACTAGCAGTCTAGATAAAATAATAATGAAATGTCGTGTGACTGGAGCCTCCCGTCGGATAGACCGTTCGTCTGGTGCAGGTCTTTGGATTTGACGCCACTTCGGCGACCTGCGCGTCGATGGGGATGAAATGATGATGATTAGGACAACACAACACCCAGGCCCTGAGCGGAGAAAATCGCCGACCCAGCCGGGAATCGAACCCGGGCCCTTAGGATTGACAGTCTGTCATGCTGACCATTCAGTTACCGGGGGCGAGCAGCAGTCGAGATGAAAGGCATCTTATCCGCATGGCTGTAACGGATCGTGCAGCCACGTCTCGATCCCTGAGTCAACACATGGGGACGTTTGCAAGACAACAACCATCTGCACGAACATTTCGACGACGTTTGCAGTAGCATGGACTAACAGCTCGGAGACTATGGCTGCGGTTACCCTTGACGCTGCATCACATACAGGAGCACCTACGACGGTGTAGTCAAAGACGAACCTGGGTGCACGAATGGCAAAACGTCGTTTTTTCGGATGAATCCAGGTTCTGTTTACAGAAGCATGGTGGTCGCATCCGTGTCTGGCGACATCGCGGTGAACGCACATTGGAAGCGTGTATTCGTCATCGCCATACTGGCGTATCACCCGGCGTGATGGTGTGTGGTGCCAATTGTAATACGTCTCGGTCACCTCCTGTTCGCATTGACCGCCCTTTGAACAGTGGACGTTATATTTCAGATGTGTTACCACCCGTGACTCCACCCTTCATTCGATTCCTGCGAAACCCTACATTTCAACGGGATAATGCACGACCGCATGTTGCAGGTCCTGTACGGCCCTTTCTGGATACAGAAAATGTTCGACTGCTGCCCTGGCCAGCACATTCTCCAGATCTCTCACCAACTGATAACGTCTGGTCAATGGTGCCCGAGCAACTGGCTCGTCACAATACGCCAGTCACTACTGTTGATGAACTGTGGTATCGTGTTGAAGCTGCATGGGCAGCTGTACCTGTACACGCCATCCAATGCCCAAGCGTATCAAGGCCGTTATTACAGCCAAAGGTGGTTGTTCTGGGTACTGATTTCTCACTATCTATGCACCCAAATTGCGTGAAAATGTAATCACATGTCACTTCTTGTATAATATATTTATCCAATGAATACCCGTTTATCATCTGCATTTCTTCTTGGTGCAACAATTTTAATGACCAGTAGTGTAAATTTGTCTTTATAAAAATGTTCATAAGCTTTTAGTAAATATACAGAAATACAATGGTATAGATGTAATTCTTTCTGACTCTGTTATCGCCTTTTCTATCTTTTGTCTTTTTTTACTGATTTTTTTTCTGTAAGAATCTCGACGGACTTGTCTGCAACTAAGAAACATGCGCGATGCGTCTGATTGACACATCACACTTTCTCAATTTGGCGCGCTCTGTTGAGAAGGAAGCGGACCCGCCAGCTTGCGCAGTGACTTCTAGACGCCCATTGTGCGTGCGAATGGCTCTGGCTGCTGGCCATGCCCCCACTCCTGCGTGCTACACACACGTGACGACCTGCTGCAGCCGATGATACATGAAAATCAAAACAAAGCAGTATTAGCTCTACAAAAATACAATATCGCAGAGCTGCCCTAAGGCCGGCTGGAGTGGCCGTGCGGTTCTAGGCGCGACAGTCTGGAACCGCGTGACCGCTAAGGTCGCAGGTTAGAATCCTACATAGGGCTTGGATGTGTGTGAAGTCCTTAGGTTAGTTAGGCTTAATTAGTTCTAAGTTCTAGGGGACTGATGACCTTAGAAGTTAAGTCCCATAGTGCTCAGAGCCATTTGAACCATTTGAGCTGCCCTTGGGAAAAATTGGGTAGTATAACAGAGTTTACCTTCATTATTTTCTTTCGTGTGTATTGTTATCGAGATCCAAGTCTATCTTTGGGGAACTTCACTTCTTACTTCACCACAATTCACGGCGCAATTTCAAACAAAGTGCTCGTTTACGCTTTTTAGTGTTTACACCAAGCATTTTAAGAACGTCTCTACAGAGTTACTGCTTAGAGTTGTTACATACAAAATTTTCACTCAGTGTGTAACCTCCGCCTCACTTATCGACCTTAATGACAGTGAAAAATTAAACCGCGTGTACCTAATGGGAATTTGGGAAAAGCAATCGTCACCGAAGTTAATCTGTCGGTAAAGAGGGAGGAAAGGGTTACATCTAAATGAAAGGAAAAATGCAAATGAAATTGGTGGAAATTAATTTTGAGAAAAGGGTAAAATTAATAAAGAAAGTAAATGTGTGGTCGTCACGTTAACAATTAATTGGTGTTAATTAGATATTTGAGATTTGGGGAAAATTACGGTCGCAAGTCCTATGGACAACTACTATAATAACTGAAAAAGAAAGGTTATTGCACATATAATTAGCACTGAAAGCGTGGCAACTGAAGGTTGACACGTGTTGTGTGAAAACTGAAAGTTTGTCAGAAGTAATAAATTTCGTTACACTCTGACTTAATTTAGCAAAAGAATTAATAAAACCAGAAAATTGAAAGTTAATTTAGTGACCGAAATTAATAGTGAGATTTGTTTCTGAAGGACTACGAAATTCAGTAAAATGAGGTTAGTCTTGGGCTACCTCAACAATCATTTCAAAAGCTACTTGAAGCTGCGCAATTTAGAAATAAGAGATTTAACTTTGAACTTGAATTAAATGATTCTGAACAATTAACAATAGTAACATTTAGTACGTACCAAGCTGAGCTGCAGTCACAGGTAAGCTAAAATATGGGAACAAAACTCGCACTCTTAATTTGTGCTTGCGTAATCTAAATACTGTAGCCAGCTATGAATACATTAACTGAACTTTGAAATTAAAGTAGTGGAATGGAATGATATTACTTCAACGCTGGCGTCTGAATTTCAACGACACTCGGGTTCATTTCGGAAAAGGAAGGGACCCTGCTTGGTGATGCAATTGGGACAATGAGCAACAAAGGTTCACGCTAAGTTTCTGTAATTTTGTGATGCAACAATTTTAAAAGCTGAGGTCTGCCATACAGTTCTAAAACTTTACGTGCTTCCAGTCTTCCTTGTTGGTTGATTGAAGGTTTGCAGTCGTCGGTCGAGCAGGTGGCGACAGTCACTCATTGTCGGCCGTCGCTGTTGCAGAAGCTGGATGTTGGCGCGCCTTCTTCTCGACACGGTCACCAGGCGAAACGGGCTCTTGATGTGCGCCAGCTAATGCTTCCCGTCCGCGACACCGTGTCAGAAACTATCATAGCAATTCGAGCGCAATGACATGCTGCCAAACCGCGAAAGCGCGGCAACTCGCGGGAGCGTCACACAACACATCTCCTCCACCGCCCAACTCCAGCCCGACTCCCTCTGCTCGCGCTCCACGCGACACAGTTCACACTACCAAAGATCCTAAACACTTTGGTTCTCCACACGACCTATCGATGTATTCGTTCGATAGCATAGTTTTCCCTAGGCCAGACCCAGCGTATAAATACAAATAATATTCACAAAGCAAACCAATTATACATCGACATAAATGCATAGTAAATAAAATAGTAAAACAATTACAATACATAAAGGCACAGAAATCTCATATCTTCAGGTAACAAAATAAGGAAAAAATTTATAATACAATAGGCGAAAATAGGAGCATATGCATTTGCGGCGTTACAAGTGCATAATTGCGAAGTTTGTGTGTGGTGACAATTATTCGCGGTTTCACACGGTGTTTGTTTATTGACGAGGCGCAATAATACCTTTTGCAAGTTTACGAAGTCGCGTGCAGATTCGTTTGTCAACGTGCTTGTATCCATCGAAGATCAGTCATGTGCACACGACGTCTCACTGCCTTGGCTGGCAAGGAGTTCACAACGGTGAGTTGGACCTATAAACTGTTCACTTCACGTAACACTTATTTACTTTATACATTTTGGATTCACAACGTCACTCACTCGAGTGTTCTTTTACGACCAGTGTCCGCCAGTTTATGTGGCAATCTTCACTTATAACAACACTCATAAATAAATGAGTCGCTTTTCCTTATCTGTACAAGTCTGTCCGTTCCCTGGATCACATTTACTTCTTGTACAAATTAATTGACACGAATTTTACATTTGTCTTTCTTCTTACAATTGGCGTACTCCACATGAATAATGCGTCGCTCGTGTTTTCCTTCTTTTTTTTGTATTAGCCGTATTTGTTACAATACATTGCTCGTAGTCTGACGTTTACAAATTTCTTTACTGCGCTCTTTTCATATTTCACAGAATGAGTATCATTACCTAGGCTATCGTCATGTTATCATGTACCAATGAAATATTCCTATTCTACATACGGATCGGCAAAGAGTAAAGCATTAAAAAAATCCAAATAACACTTACCTGATCACGAAAGTAGCACATGCTTCGAAATAGCATGTGGCAAAAATCTGAGCTCCTGCTCCACATGAACGCACGTAACTTATGGTCTCACATCACTTAACATATAATGCTGATTAAATTGTGCCAGTAACCTTTGCACAGCAATTCTGTAATTCAAAATAGAATTCATATCAATTCATATGAAATAGATAAGTAAGAGATTACCATACATATAAATATTTACGTACCAAATGAAATATCAGTCCAATAGCACCTTATTCTCGCTTCTGCTTGCTATCTTTTATGCTGGTTACGTAACAATATTTACAGTTTGAGTGTAGTTATTGCATGGCCATAAAAATGGCTCTGAGCACTATGGGACTTAACATCTGAGGTCATCAGTCCCCTAGAACTTAGAACTACTTAAACGTAACTAACCTAAGGACATCACGCACATCCATGCCCGAGGAAGGATTCGAACCTGCGACCGTAGTGGTCGCGGGGTTAGAGACTGAAGCGCCTAGAACCGCTCGGCCACAGCGGCCGGCTGCATGATCTACAGTATATGTCTTCCTTTCAATAAATGATCAGTTCAGTTTAGTTTCACACTATATAGCACAAGTGTGAGCAGAGAATGCACTCAGTTTACATACATATCACTATCAGGTTTAACTAACTGTTCTTTACTTGGTAGTATTCAATGTACGAGGGCGGCTCAGAAAGTAACCTCCGATTGGTCACAGTGCGGGTTGTGGGGGGAGTAGCGACGCCATCTGTGCGTTCACGCACTCAACAGGTCAGTCGGCATCAAGCCGTGGTCGAGTGAACGTCGTACCTGCGCTAGTTTAGTTTTTGTGGCAGTTTGAAATGTGTGCTGCAATAGAAAACCCCGCCAAATGTGAAGTGCGTGCTGTCATAAGGTTTTTTACAGCCAAAGGATATTCTGCAGCAGCTATTCATCGTGAGCTTTGTGCCGTGTACGGACCAAGAGTTATGAGTGAAGGAGTTGTCCGTGAATGGGTACATTTATTTAAAAGTGGACGAGAAAACGTTCATGATGAAGAGAGGAGTGGTAGACCATCATTGGTGACTGACGAACTCGTTCAGACAGTTGATGCAAAAGTTCGTGAAAATCGACGTTTCTCAATGTCAGAGTTGTCTACTGGTTTTCCACAGATTTCTAAGACTCTCTTGTACGAGATAGTGACAGCAAGATTGGGTTACCGTAAGTTCTGTGCACGATGGGTGCCCAAAATTCTTACCGACCACCACAAAACTCAAAGAATGGCCTCTGCATTAGACTTTCTGTCACGTTATGAGGACGAAGGAGAACCATTGTTAAACAGAATCGTGACCGGTGACGAAACCTGGATTAAGTACGTGAACCCTGAGACAAAAGAACAATCAAAGATGTGGGCACATTCAAATTCGCCTACCAAACCAAGAAAAGCCTCGCAAGATTTTTCTGCCAGAAAACTGATGGCAACGGTGTTTTGGGATGCCAAAGGGGTGTTGTTGGTTGAATTCATGGAACGTGGTACGACCATTAATCAAGACGTGTACTGTGAAACAATAAAAAAGTTACGATGAGCTATACAGAACAAACGCCGTGGTATGCTGACTTCCGGTATCGTTTTTTTGCACGATAACGCCCGTCCTCACTCTGCTCGCAGAACAACGGCCCTTCTTGAGTCCTTCAAGTGGGACGTTATCAACCATCCACCTTACAGCCCAGACCTGGCGCCAAGTGATTATCACCTCTTCATGCATTTGAAGAAATGGCTCGGGTCACAGCAGTTTGACGACGACGAAGAGCTCAAAGATGCGGTCACAGGCTGGCTCCAGGCACAAGCGGGTGACTTTTATGCAGAAGGAATTTCAAAGCTTGTGAAGAGATACGATAAGTGCCTCAATCGCTATGGAGACTATGTAGAAAAATAGTGCAAAGATGTAGTTGTAAGATGTATATATTAAAATATTTTTATTTAACTTGGTGTATTTTTTTAAAATCAACCGGAGATTACTTTCTGAACGGCCCTCGTATAAATGTGTCACATATTTATTCTATAGAAATTAAACTTTAAAAAAGAATGCTTACCACAAGATAACTAGTTACGCTGAATATTACTTTGTCTTGCTCTATATACAATTAGCTGCAACTAACAATTCATCTAGAATGAGATTTTCACTTTGCAGTGGAGTGTGCTCTGCTATGAAACTTCCTGAAAGGTTAAAACTATGTGCCAGGCCGAGACTCGAACTCGGGAGCTTTGCCTTTCGCGGGCAAGTACTCTACTCCAGGAAGTTTCATATCAGCGCACACTCCGCTGCAGAGTGAAAATCTCATTCTGGAAACATCCCCAGGCTGTGGCTAAGCCATGTCTCCGCAATATCCTTTCTTTCGGGAGTGCTAGTTCTACAAGGCTCGCAGGAGAGCTTCTGTAACGTTGGGAAGGCAGGAGACGAGGTACTGGCAGAAGTAAAGCTGTGAGGACGGGGTGTGAGTCGTGCTTGGGTAGCTCAGTTGGTAGAGCACTTGCCCACGAAAGGCAAAGGTCCCGAGTTCGAGTCTCGATCTGGTACACAGTTTTAATCTGCCAGGAAGTTTCAACAATTCATCTGTTTACGTTTGTACAAGGCAAAAAATTATAAAAACATAACTTTAGTTCTCATGTGGGTTTTGTTTATCACTTCTCTTTATCCTATACATTAAGTGATCTATACATAGCTATCTTACATAATAAACTTTTCAGACTTCTAGAATTCATATAACTAATGATGAAAATAGTCTGTTGCTGACTAAATACTCAGTCCTCATTTTCGTATTTCACAGTTCTGGTGCTGTAGTGATATACTTTCTCATTGCATAGAGTCACTTTTGACAATATAAACATACTTTCGTGAAAACACGTAGATAAACTTCCTAACTGCTACTTATATCCAGCAAATACTTAAAAATAAAATATCATTACTGGTTCTAATGTCAAACAAAAGTCAGTAGTCAGAAGTTTTATGCTCCTTCTTAGATGTGGATGGTAATATTTATGTCAATTAGTTTAGGTCCAATAGTACACCTTCTTCATTGTGCAATAGTATGACAGGTTCGTCATAAAACTTCAAAAAGTGTCTGCATTGACAATACAGAGTGGTAGATAAAATTCAAACCTCCTCTTAGAAAAATTTTTGAATGATTGTGCTGATAAACCCCTGACGTTATTTGATTTTCAAACAGCTGAGCAGAACTGAACGTACTCAAACATTTCTCTCTTTACTTATTCTGATCAACACTAAACTGACACACAATATTTTTTAGCGCAACGCAATCTGACTTTCAAAAATCCCTACAAAAGAATGGCCCTGACTAACAATGACCTATACCTTTCATGAAACACTTACCTCACAAAAATCTTCGTTAATCAAACTACTGCAATACAGCGAGTGCCAATACTGCCAGCTAAATGAAAGATTCTAACTACTGAAGGCACTAACTACTGATAGGCATAGTTATAAAATGAATTATTTTGATAGAGAACAAACAATGTATTTACCTTAACAGTGTTCAAAAGTCATTTTATATATATATATATATATATATATATATATATATATATATATATATATATATATATATATCAGTTCATGACATCCAGTCTTGCAAATTTACTGTCTCTGATGGACACACGTCCAGATCATCCGCTCTCAAAACTCCGCCATCTCTCTCCCCACATCCACCACTGCTGGCGGCTCATCTCCAACTGCGCAACGCTATGCGCTGTTAACAACCAACTGCCCAAAGCTACAATAGCAAATTCCAACAATGCCACCCAGCCACAGAATGCACACAGCACAGCCAGTGATTTTCATTCAGAGTGCTACGTGGCAGTGGTGTTACCAATATAAGAACCTAAACAGCCTACTTACATAGCCCTTATGCTCCCCACAAAAAATTTTACAAATTGTTTTTGGTATTGGCCAATATATATTTTTTTAAAAATTTTTATATTAACGCTAACAAATATATCAAATGCACACACTTATCAATACAGTCTTGGTCAAAAGCTAAAATTTTCTCACAGTCCATAAAGACAGTACTGATCATTCACACAGTATTAATTACAATTTTATGCACAAAGTCTTAGCAGTAAAAGAAAATGCACACAGAGATAGTGAATTTCCATGTAGTCTTGAAGAAGCAGTGTTGTCCTTCCAATGGACGGCAGTGCTGACTCTTGACATGCAGACAGGTAATGGGTCACAACAGAGCAAACCCACACCAGAGTCAGTCGAAGTTGAAGAATATTGGAAGGTAGGTCATCACAGAGCAGACCCACTGTAGTCCTGCTAGAAATTATGGTATTGGTGGGTCATCAAAGGTGTAGACCCACTGTAGTCCTTGTAGAAATTATGGTATTTATGGGCCATCAAAGGTGCAGACCCACTGTAGTCCTTGTAGAGATGGCTAACAGCCATCCGTTGTGACTGTGCGGGTGCACAATCACCATTGAAGAGTCTTGCAGATAATATAGTAAGTCCATGAACCACCACTTGTGCACTCACAATTTTTTTTTGAAGTGTCCTTATAACCAGCAATGGCGTTAACCAGTCCCTTGCTGTATTATTAAGACACGTGCAAACAATAACAGTCCCAACTTCTCACAAATTGTGCAAGTACTATGACCAACAGAAATGTGTGCACTGAAATGAATGCTTACAAGTTACTTAATTTGATGAACTGGTGACAATTACAATTTTATAACATGAGAATACAACCACAAAGGTACAGAAAACATCATTAAAAACATAATAATACAGATAACATTTGTAGTAATACAGGCTTTACAAAAGAATAGAAATAAACACATACATCAGTGTTACAGGGTTTATGACATAAGTTAATAAATAAAATAATGAGAATAGTTTTCGAAACATTAATTTCACACATGAGCATTAAAACAGAACAGAATAAATAATGTCTAAACATCTTTACATAGAAAATTAACATATATAAGACAAATTCAACAACATAACTCTTATCAGATAAACACATAAAGACAGGAAGAACACAAATACACAAGGGTACACAAACACATAACCGAATAATACAAAAGGAAAGGACAGGGTTTGTTTTACTGCAGCATTTTGCAAACAAAACTTTCTTTACTTCTTGGAGATCTCTCTTCATTCATCATTATTCCCAAAAAGTCCTATCTATACCTGTTGCTCCTAAACCCTACTGTTTTGTTCATATCCTCTTCCAAAATAATTATTCTTCATGGTACACTACTCGTTTTGGCCCAAACCTTTTTCACATAACTTTTCAATGCATTTCTTCCAATTCATCACAACTCATTCTCTTATATAGCCTACCCCCTCTTAAGCTAACTTAAATCTACTGAGCTCAGATGCATAAACTAAGGGACGAGGCAATGCAACAGCACAAAACAATTAACAGAAACAGCCACGACAAAAAATGCAAAATGGCAAAGCAAGCAGCAGTACATCTACATTAGCAAAGCAAATGCTACATTACAACTAATATGAGCCAATGTGCAGCAACAAGAAAAATAAATAAGTAGTAAAACTGGCTTGACAGAGTAATACAAAGTGAAATTTAGTAGCACTATGCCTGGCAAACAGCAGCAGCAAATGCTATAACTTATACCTAAACATGACAAAGCTAAAGCAGAAAAAATATTACAGTAAAGATGGCCATGTCTAATACCTATGTCACATCTTACCACTAGAGTGATGCATCACGATAACTGACTCTAGCAGACAAGCTACCAAATCATGAAAAAATTATTTATGCAATTCCTGTGAAGGGAAATATCTATTTGTGTTCCCCACTTTTTTAAGAAAGTAGATCAGAAAAATATTGTTTAATGGATCTGTAGACAGAAAATATTTCCATTAGTACATATATTAAATTTTATTATAACCAAGGCTGCAGTGCAGCTAGAAACTAGATATTAAACAAAATAGGCAAATATATATACAAAGCAAAGCATGAAACATAATTCACTAGCCACATGGCATTTCATAAGGCAGTAAAAAAATCTCTCAACTAGAAAGACAGTAGTCATAATCAGGTGTATAGACATAAAATATTTCTCATCATTGTTTTCATTAGGCATTTCACTAAAATCAAAAAGTAAGGGTTCAAAACTGTAATCATATGTTTCAAGTATGACCGTGTCTTATTTGAAATGCTTTCTACAAAAAAATGTCAATAGCGAGGTTAATGGCCACTTTTTTTTCACCTAATGGCTTTTTCTCCAGGCGACTGGCACAGCTGGGCGCCCATTACGCATTACATAAAGGTCACTTAGCTTTCTTATCAAAATATTTACGACAGCAGTTTGCGCTACAGTGACAGTCTCATATAAAAAATTTCATAGGTCGAGAATTTGCGTTACAAATGTGTAGAAAGAAAATCCTATAAATATAACAGTATCCAAAAATTTTTCGTCGGCATTGTGATACATTCACGCATTTACACACATTTCATAACCCTTAACGTACCATTCTTGGTTTCCAACATCCTTTTTCATAAATCAGAGTCCCTAACCACTACTCATTATTCCTTACTTTATTACACATATACACATTCGTTGACACTTCTTCAATATTTCATCATAATAAATACGTAGCATAATCAAATTCCTAATATAGCATCAGCTTATTGATCCTAAACATACCTCAATAGCATAATACACATCGTCATCGTAATAATAACATCATAACACCTCAGTCAAATCTCAAAAACGTCGTAGCTTTCTGCAACAATTTCAAAACCTAAAAAAAAATTCTCTGCTCATTTCAGTAGTGTCATCTACCTCAAACATGATCCCATACCAATTACATCATTCAAAACTCTCATAGTTTAACAATGGTTCCGAAAAAATATGAACAGTTCACAAAGTACTGACAAAATACCATTTTGTAAGTGTGAAGTTATCCAACTGTGTAATTACGTAAACATCTGTCACTGGTGTAGTAAAATAAATGTCTGCCTCTCTCAGTTAAATGATCAGATAGCTGTGTAATTATGTGTTAGAGAAATATGCTACCAATCCGTAACGTTGTATTAGCAAATACCTTATTAGCTAGGGCTCCTCGTGCTTGCCAAACACATGGTACGAAAAGTAAGCGTGCACCACCCTGAGGATTAAAGTAATTATACCCTCAGGTGATTACAGCAATGGAATGAAATGTATCACGGAAAACCTTTGTACCATTGTAATTCAAAAATCTTTAAAAATAAATGTTTTAAGTTCCAAATTAATCACTCAAATGCGTGTCCTGTAGCGCTAAATGTGCGTCTTGCTGTAAGATAATTCTGTGGAAGTGTCGTGTTATCGTCCTCCGTAAGCAAAGTTTTGCAGAAGTCAATGTACTCACCTCATCATAAACAAAAGTGAAATGCTTTGCGTATAGATATCGTAGTTATTACACTTATTACCGTGATGAAGAAAGCACTGTACTGTAACGTATTGTTGTGCTACGGAAAAGGCTGCCTCATTGTACCACAAAAGTTACTACTAAAAC
This sequence comes from Schistocerca piceifrons, assembly GCF_021461385.2. Classification (NCBI taxonomy): domain Eukaryota; kingdom Metazoa; phylum Arthropoda; class Insecta; order Orthoptera; family Acrididae; genus Schistocerca; species Schistocerca piceifrons. Next base: position 598,319,616 of record NC_060142.1, on the reverse strand, counting down.
GTATTTTACTTTCCAGAATAATGCAGAAAAACTGTGCAGATATAAAACAGATACACCGCAAAAGCAACAATGTAAATTGTGTTACTCATTAATAGCTTAGTGATATAATCGTGTAGCTGTCAAAGAAACCAAATGCTAAGTCATCTTTAATCTCACAGAATGTACCTCAAATAAAGAATATCTTTTCAAGTAAACCAAACTGTTGCATTAAAATCTCATTAGCAGTACCGGTATATATTCTAAGTATGTAAGCCTTATAGTCGTTACGTAATCGTGCAACTAACACGCAAGAATGTACACACACAATAACACTTTGTCGTCTGTTCACTATAACAGACTGTCTAAATATGTTCCCTAGGTCCTAGACTGGATAGTTAACTTTAAAACATAGTTGCATGTTCACAGTTTCTAAGTGTGACAAAGAGAACTAGTAACGTGAAGTGAAAAATTTTATAGCAAAGACTATGTTAAAAAAACAGATTATCTCTCAATAAAGGGTTTTACATGTGAAATGTGGTGCAATCCTTTACTCTTCCTAGTACGCAGAGTCTCAACTTCAATGCAATTGTCATGTGGTATACGTCGGATTCTGTAAGATCCATTGTAAATCAGAGAGAATTTGTGACGCAAGTGTTTCTTCTTATGTGATAACGAATGAGCTTTAATGAGAGCTTTCTGCCCAATATATAATTTCTTTGCATTTGCTTTACCGTGTAGTTTTCTCCTTTTGTCTGCTGCAGAATTTATATTTTTAGTAGCCACATCAATTTGTCTTTGTGTCGAAGTTTACGTGTATTCGGAAAAAGTACAAGCGCTCTGATTCTGTTCGGTGGTTCTTCATTCTTCAGTACAAGATTAGGTGTTAAATCAGTGGAGTCGTGAGGCATTTCATTCAGCACGTTTTGAAATAAGTGTAAATATCTGTCCCAATGCTGATGCTTTCTGTGACAATAAGGTCTGCAAAGCTTATTGATTTCTTTCATAATCCGTTCAGACGGGTTACAACGTGGTGAGTACAATGAAATAAAAACTGGTTTGATTTTATGATTCTGAAGCATGCGTGACTAAACAGCAGACCTGAATTGCGGTCCGTTATCTGAAATGACTTGACTAACTTGTCCAACGTAAGAAATTTTTAACAAAGGCGTTGGATACAGACCGTCCAGTGGCTTTACGTAACGGTGTGAAAGAAACAAATTCTGAAGTAAGTTCAACAGCGATTAGAACGTACGTAAATCCATTCGATATTCTGACAAGGGGTCCCAAGAGATCAACAGCAGCAAATTCTTTTAATTTAAAAGGAATGATAGGAAACAACGGAGCACGAAGTGAGATGGTAGATTTTTGACAAAGTTTACAAATAGACAAGACTTCTAAAATTCTGTTTTTCATATTGTTAAAATAACAAGTCGTCCGAAGACTATGATAACATTTTCGTGGACCAAAATGTGCGTAGCTGAAATGAATGTACCAAATGAGCTTATTAACAAAATCGTCTGGAATGCAATGTACCCATAGCTTGTCATCAACAGTGCAGCGTTTGAAGAGTATGTTGTTTCTAACCAGATAATAATGCCGAATCTGTGTGTGTGTCTTTTCATGTTATTTACTTTTGATCTCTTTCCAAATCGGATCTTTATCTTGTTCATGAGCAATGTCCTTTAAAGATGCGGTGATGAAGTTTTCAAAGGCGACTTTCTGAATGTAAAGAATACTGAAATTTTTCTCGAGGTTGCCTTCTGTGTTACTTTTCTCAAGCCCAGCCGGTGCGCGTGACAGTGCGTCCGCAACAATGTTCTGCTTGCCGGGAAGGTAGACTATTGTGAAGTGCAATTCTTGCAGAAACAATGCCCAACGTTTTAACCTGTCGTGATTTAATTTTGATGACATAAGAAATTGAAATGCACGATGATCACTGTATACTTTTACGTGCTCACCAGAAAGAAAGGTACGGAATTTGTCAAACGCCCAAACGATAGCTAAAGCTTCTAATTCAGTAACGGAATAATTTTTTTTCAGATTTTGTTAACAATCGGCTAGCAAAAGCAATGGTTTTCTGAACAGCAGTGTCATTTTCTATTGATTCTTGAAACAAATGGACACCAAGACCGACTTTAGAAGAATCCGTGCTAAGGCAGAAATCTTGTGACAGATCTGGATGAGCTAGTATTGGCGCGTTAAGTAGCGCTTCTTTCAAAGAATTGAATTCCAACTGTGCTTGTTCGTCCCAGTTCCAAATAGTATTTTTTCCAGTGAGAGAACAAAGTTTTGGTGTAACTAGAATTTGCATATTCAGGAAACGACGGTAAAAATTTACGAGACCTAGAAAACTGCGGACTTGCTTTTGTGTGGATGGAACTGGAATGGCTCTGATTGCTTCTAACTTTTTAGGACCCAGCTGAATGCCTTCAGAAGAAATAATGTGCCCCAATAACTTCACCTTTGTCCTACCGAATTCAGACTTTTCCAAGTTAACTGTAATTCCAGATTCTGCAAAAATACGTAACACACTGTTGAGGATGCGATTATGTTGTTCCCATAAGGCTTGTGCTATCAGAATATCGTCCACATATAAGGTGATGTGACGTTTTAAGAACTCAGGTAATATGGAATTCAGCCCGCGAATGAATACTGCCGAAGAAATGTTCAAACCAAAAGGAAGTTTCCGAAATTGATAACAAACGCCGAAACAAAGAAAGGCTGTGTATTTTCTACATTCCGGATGAAGTTCGATTTGATAAAAGCTGGATCTGAGATCAATAGAAGACAACACTTTTACATCATTAAAATTTTGAAGAAGTTCTTCCAACGTTTGCGGCCTGTCTGTTTCAGGAATGATGATAGTATTGACTTGTCTCGAATCTAAGACAAGCCTGATCGATCCATTTTTCTTCTCAACAAGTAATGGATTGTTGTATGAGCTAACTGCAGGCTCAATAATGCCCTCGTCAAGCTTAGATTTTATTTCTGTTCTAACACAGTCCCTATAATGTGCCGGAATTACGTATGGTCTAACACACAATTTAGTATACTCACGAACACGAAATTGATATTGAAATCCCTTGATTGTTCCTGTTTTGTGAGTAAAAACTGTGTAATGTGATTGTAAAATCTCAAAAAGGTCCTGCCTATCAGTGTCATTACAGTTCTCAATTGTTTGAATTTTATTCTGAATTAACTCATTAGTGTCAAATACGCCATCGATATCATCCCTGTCAGTACTTGCAGAATGATTGTTAGTGTCTAGTTCCGTCGAAAATTACGAACTGTTGTCTAACAGGAGGTAAGGCCGATTAATTTCCTCGTCATGGTTTGAGAGCATCTTCAAATTTCAAAGCTATTGACTTACCTTCTTTCACTAAACTTATTTCAGCATCGCAAAAGTTTAAGATTGCTTTTTATTCATTCAAAAAGTATACTCCCAATACGATTTCCGTCAACAATAGTGGAACAATAAGAAAGTTCATGGAGAAACTGTGGCTTTGACAAAAGAATTTGAAGTTGGTTTGTTGGCGTACATCTACACTTTTTCCAACGATTGCACCTTGTAATTTAATCTTACGTAACGGAAGTGTGGGGCAATCGTTCGATTTGTTGCATTTGCTAAAGGCTGTTTCACTAATTACTGAAATGGGACTGCCAGAGTCAAGTACTGCCGTAAATTTTACGTCTTTTACTGTAATGTGAATTACAGGATATGCAATGTTGTTATGTTTTACATCGTGTTCCTGGAGTAATATGTCCCTAATGTCTTCCATTTTTACGTAACTACTCGCCACGGCAGCTACGTCGTCAGCTTCATAATTACGTTTTGTAGCTGCCAGCGGTGTGTCGTTGCCTACTGTCTCTTTGTTGGCGCGCGTCGTTATTGGGATTTGGAGACCTAACTTCTACAAATTCACCTTGTCCAGAGGCCCTTGCCCTGTTTGATTCCCGCCAGTTCTGATGAAATTCAGGTCTGTCGTTATGTCGGTAGTTTCCATGGTTCCTTTTTTGTCGGTCATGTGGTGGAGAATCTCTCCCAGAAACGTAACTGCGCGGTGGACCGTTGCGTCTGAAATAGTTCTGTCTCCCTTGATAATAATTATTTTGGTTCCCATATTGTCTGTTTCTCTGATTGACTATGTGATAGTCATTACCGCGGAGAGGTGATCTTTCTCTGTAATTATTACTACTCTGCTAACGGTTGTCATACGGGTGGTGTCTGTTTTGGTCACGATTTGCGTTGTAAGAATAGCCTTGTCGTATCCAGTTATTATTTCTTTCATCGCGGAATTGTGACGGATTTGACCTGTAATTGTTGTGTTGCTGTTTTCGCGTCCCGTGATTGTCAATGCCAATTTCCAATTCTTGTAAGAGTCCCTGAAAAACTTCAATGTCGTCTTTGCAACGTCCTGCCAAAATATTATGTCGTAAATGTTCAGGCAATTTGATTAAGCAAATGCGGATGAGTTCTGAGGGGCTGTATGGGTTTGTCAGGTACTGATTCTTGTGCAACATGTCCTCAAAATATTTCACAAGACTGAAAAATTCAGATTGTTCGAAATGTTTCATCATTGTGATGCTATGTTTTACTCGGTCTTGTGTAGCTTGAGACCAATATGCTGAGAGGAAGGCATGATAAAATTCTCCTTCACTGTGACAATCGTGAATGACCGATCGCAATCTTACAGCTGGTTCATTGTCTAAGTAGCCACACATAAATTCTAATCCGTGCTCTAATGACCTGTTGGGAGGAAAACAATGAGAGAATTGATGAAGCCACGCTTGTGGATGAATATCGTTGCCAGAATTCTTAAATGCTTTGAATTTACGTGTAGTAATGAACAGCTTATAGTCAAAGTCATCGTGTCGTCGAGGCGCATACCGGTCATTGTTACGTCGTGTCGGCGTAGGCATAGTTAGCAAATGAAAGATTGTTATAGAGAACAAACAATGTATTTACCTTAATAATGTTCAAAAGTCATCATATATATATATATATATATATATATATATATATATATATATATATATATATACACAGGGTGTTACGAAAAGGTACGGCCAAACTTTCAGGAAACATTCCTCACACACAAATAAAGAAAAGATGTTATATGGACATGTGTCCGGAAACGCTTAATTTCCATGTTAGAGCTCATTTTAGTTTCTTCCACCTAAGCTCAATGGAGCACGTTATCATGATTTCATACGGTATACTCTACCTGTGCTGCTAGAACATGTGCCTTTACAAGTACGACACAACATGTGATTCATCGACGATGGAGCTCCTGCACATTTCAGTCGAAGTGTTCGTACGCTTCTCAACAACAGATTCGGTGACCGATGGATTGGTAGAGGCGGACCAATTCCATGGCCTCCACGCTCTCCTGACCTCAACCCTCTTAACTTTCATTTATGGGGGCATTTGAAAGCTCTTGTCCACGCAACCCCGGTACCAAATGTAGAATTCTTCGTGCTCATATTATGGACGGCTGTGATACAATACACCATTCTCCAGGGCTGAATCAGCGCATCAGGGATTCCATGCGACAGAGAGTGGATGCATGTATCCTCGCTAACGGAGGACATTTTGAACATTTCCTGTAACAAAGTGTTTGAAGTCACGCTGGTATGTTCTGTTGCTGTGTGTTTCCATTCCATGATTAATGTGATTTGAAGAGAAGTAAAAAAATGAGCTCTAACATGGAAAGTAAGCGTTTCCGGACACATGTCCATATAACATATTTTCTTTGTTTGTGTGTGAGGAACGTTCATGATATCCAGTATTACAAATTTACTATTTCTGATGGACACACGTCCAGTTCGTCCGCTCTCAAAATTCTGCCATATCTCTCCCAACATCCACCACTGCTGGCGGCTCACCTACCACTGCGCAACGCTACGCGCTGTTCACATCCAACTGCCCAACACTACAATAGCGTATATTACAACAATGCCACCAGCCACAGACTGCACACAGCACAGCCAGTGATTTTCATACAGAGCGCCACGTGGCGTTACCAATATAAAAACCTAAACAGCCTACTACAAAATGTAAAAGACAGAATACTGCGACATGTGGGTAAACATCCTTACTGAACATATTTCTTCAGATTCTGTTATTCTACATAAAACTTCTGGCCTGGTTCTTACTGGGACAGTTATTTTGTTGTCAGATCGTGCATCAAGAAGAAGGCACACCCCTCCTGCTGCCTTGCCCACAGCTAATAATGGGCCGCCGTGTGACGAAAGGGAAAGCTCTATAATACGCTACTGCATCATTTTATGGAGCTTCTGTTTGACAGCCTCCCTTTTGGACGACGGGACGGAATAGGTTGCTTGGCAGTAAGTTTTATGCGGTACGACTTCCGTCCGGTAAATACAACCCTTAATCACGCCAGGCTTTAATGAAAATATCTGGACATATTTGTCCTGTAATATACATAATTCCGTTTTCTGTTCGTCCGAAAGGTTTTCGCCTCCTCCGATTTGTATCGTATGAGTGAAGAATTTATTTCGTTTTCCCTCTATTCTTTAATTCAGGTGCAAGCTTCGTGTCCTGGAATGGTCTTGTCCACAATACTCTACTCTTAATAATTTTAACTTGTATTCCGTGGCACAATCTACTGTTCTTCGCTTTTGTCTTCATCACATTCAAAACAAACTCCTCACCTCCTAACTTTATATGACATTTTCCACGCGGGAGGTCGATCTTTACGTCCCGTTTCCACAGGAGTTCCATGTCTACGAGACAGGACACGGTTAAATTTTTCACAACGAGAAAGCTATACATCTACGTTTATACTCCGCAAGCCACCCAACGGTGTGTGGCAAAGGGCAATTTACGTGGCACTGTCATTACCTCCCTTTCCTGTTCCAGTCGCGTATGGTTCGCGGGAAGAACGACTGCCTGAAGGCCTCTGTGCGCGCTCGAATTTCTCTAATTTTATATTCGTGATCTCCTCTGGAGGTATAAGTAGGGGGAAGCAACATATTCGATACCTCACCCAGAAACACACCCTCTCGAAACCTGGACAGCAAGCTACACCGCGATGCAGAGCGCCTCTCTTGCAGAGTCTGGCACTTGAGTTTGCTCAGCATCTCCGTAACGCTATCACGCTTACCAAATAACCCTGTGACGAAAGGTGCCGCTCTTCTTTGGATCTTCTCTACCTCCTCTGTCAACCCGACCTAGTACGGATCCCACACTGATGAGCAATACTCAAGTATAGGTCGAACGAGTGTTTTGTAAGCCACCTCCTTTGTTGATGGACTACATTTTCTAAGGACTCTCCCAATGAATCTCAACCTGGCACCCGCCTTACCAACAATTAATTTTATATGATCATTCCACTTCAAATCGTTCCGTACGCATACTCCTAGATATTTTACAGAAGTAACTGGTAGCAGTGTGTATTCCGCTATCATATAATCATACAATAAAGGATCCTTCTTTCTATGTATTCGCAATACATTACATTTGTCCATGTTAAGGGTCAGTTGCCACTCCCTGAACCAAGTGCCTAACGCTGCAGATCTTCCTGCATTTCGATGCAATTTTCTAATGCTGCAACTTCTCTGTATGCTACAGCATCATCCGCGAATAGCCGAATGGAACTTTCGACACTATCTACTAGGTCATTTATATATATTGTGAAAAGCAATGGTCCCATAACACTCCCCTTTGGCACGCCAGAGGTTACTTTATCGTTTGTAGACGTCTCTCCATTGAGAACAACATGCTGTGTTCTGTTTGCTAAAAACTCTTCAATCCAGCCACACAGCTGGTCTGATATTCCGTAGGCTCTTACTTTGTTTATCAGGCGACAGTGCATTGTTGCGCCCCTTTCTCCAATTCTACATCCATCCGTGTCTGTAACGTAACAGTCTGGCCTCTGGCGCCAATAGCACCAGATACCACGCAGTTTTGAACTCGCAAAGTTGGAATCCTTACAGACTGCACATTTTCTTAAAGAAATTAGCCTGCATCACGTTTACACTTGCATCAGTGTCTAAAATCAATGTCATGGGAATATCTCCCAGAACTGCTTGAACAGTGGCTTGTACGTACTCCGAGGGACCTTCAATATTATTTTCTACCTCATTAAATAACTCTTGACGGATGGCAGTCTCATCGTTATAACGGACATTTTTATCTGCTCATTGAGACTATTGCCCCCATTCCGTCCCGCGACTGCTCTCAGGGAGCTCGATACAGTCGCATTCAGTTTGTCGCACCGGACTTTGTCGTTGGTGGCGCTTCAATCACCTCTACTATCCGGACGTCCTGAGTATAGTTATTCCTGTGTTGGTTTACAGGCGTACCTTGCCCTTGATTATTTTGCGACTCTGATTATTGTGGCCTTGATTCCTATTGTTTTTTCGTCGGTTCCCGTTTCGATTATTTTGATTACCGGGATGATACCAATTACTATTATTTCGTCTCTGCCTTTGAAACAATGCCTGTCCGCTTTGTGGACTGCCACTGTTGTCGTTCTGCTTTGCGTGTCCGGTTTGCGACGTGCCGCCGTTACTCCGAGGCCCGCCGTTACGGCTATTATAGTGGCCGTGGCTGTTCTTACTGGCGGACTGGGAGCGATTGTGGCCAGTGCTACTTTTCACATCTTCTTTTGTCAGGTCTATGATGTGCACAGGAAACGTTGCTTTCAAAATATTTAATACATCTTTGTGCGCGACCGGCTCGGCCCAGTATATCGTTAAATTAATGTATTTTTCGAAATACTTCCTAAGTCCACCCTGCTTTGGGTTGTAAATTTCTGGGCTGAAGACCTGTTTTCTAAGGCGTTCTTATATGCCCACTGACCTACTTAGTAAGAAAAAACCTTTTCGAGGTGTTCATAATGTATACGGTTCTCTGCAGCTTCTGTAGCCCATAAGGCACCGTCTCCCTGTATATGTGAGGCAACGAATTGTATTCTCTGCCTCTCGTTCCATGACCTAGGCAATACGTTGCGGAATGAACGTATAAAAACTACGGGATGGATTTGTCTTTCGTCTGGGATAAAGACCTGAAATTATCGGTGTTCTAATAGGCTTCCTTCCTGAAAGATCGATGTTAATGTTGCACCTACCCCCATCTCATCACGCCATTGTCGTACTGCGGGGTCTACAGGCTGATACGCTTCAAAATATGGCACTGTACTTCGTGGACCTGCCTTTGCATGTCGGTAGTCGGTGCGTCGCATGACGACTGACGGCTGTGGTATTGTTTCCACCGCACGGCACACTTGTTCACCTGTGACGAAACCTCGTCTCGCCACTGTGGAACGTCGTGATGTATCATGTGTTATATGTGCTGTATTTCCGAGCGGAGCGTTTGTTTTGCCGTGCCGAGTTCGCTCCCAGCACGTCGTATTGCGCCTTTCCATGCCTAATTTATTTTATCGGTGAGCGTTTTGTTCAAAATGGCTCTGAGAACTATGGAACATAACATCTGAGATCATCAATCCCCTAGAACTTAGAACTACTTAAACCTAACTAACCTAAGGACATCACACACATCCATGCCCGAGGCAGGATTCGAACCTGCGACCGTAGCAGTCACACAGTTCCGGACTGAAGCGCCTAGAACCACTCGGCCACCACGACCGGCGAGCATTTTGTCTTTCTACTCAAGCCATTTGGTGAATTCGGTATTTTTCACCTTGCTCATCTAGCGGGGTTTTCAACAATTCTTCTCGTGGTTCAACTGACAGGCAGTCGTCACGTTGCGTTAATTCACCCATCGTACTTTCTATTGCCTTCTGTGCTGATTGTATTGTTTCCATTGTTATGATAGTTTGGAAACGGTTTCTGGCAAATCCTTATATGCCACCTTTAGGCTGGTAATTTCGGATGCTGTTGTTCCTAAACCAATGGTTATATTTTTTGCTGATTCCTCGTTTACCTGAGAGGAAATTTGAATGACCAACTGTTTGTCACGTTCAGTCAAGGTATTATTTGTTTGTGACGTCAGCTCTACGTCTGTCACCAAGAGTATTATTTACGCGTGAAGCAAGCGCTTCGTCGCGTTCATTAATTGCCTTTACCAGTTGTTTATCGCGAGCTTTAATCATCTCAGCGATTTTATAGAATAATAAAGCAAAGAGATCTTATGTTAACAGAATCTTCCGTCTGTTCTGGGTAAATCAACATTATAATAAATGAGAAGCACCAGTTTGCTTTTGTTCCACAGTATTACTTTTATTGTGTTAACCGGTTTTCGGCTTACAAGGCCATCTTCAGACATTTACTGAGTATTGTCACCAAAGAAGTTACAATGTTTGCAAACAACATTGGAAGAGAAGTAACACATCTGGACTGAAGCAGAAACATACAGTAAGTAACATCTATGACAGTGTGATGGTAACGCAATGAAAAAGTAAAAAACTGAACAGTAAATAAATAAAAATAGAGTAGACAGAAAAAACTTTAACACAAAATAGGAACAACATGCATACATAACAGTTTATGTTAATAAACAAAACTAATAAAATTAATTAAAATTAATACTTGACAAGGCTACATCAAGAGGTATAATACATGGAGTGTGATACACAAGCCAATTAAAAGAAGAAACAATTATCAGTGTAACTACAGAATACATACGGAACTTAATAAATAAATGCAGGAAAATGGAGGAGTTTGAGGGAACATACAGTAAATGCAATCTTTGAGAGTGTGGTGGTACTGCATTTTAACATTAACATTGTGTTCAAGACTGTGGCTATGTAACAGTTTGCATTAAATAAATGAACCAAGTAAAATATAAACAATATTTGATGACACAACTACAAGAGGTGTTAAACGTGGACAGTGATACAGGTACCAGCTTCAGAAAGCCTTAACTATTAACTATAATTATGGAATACATAGACTGTAGTCTTTTTTAATGACTTCTGATGATGGCAAAGCTCCTGAAATGGTAATATGATGCATAGAAAAATTTTTCTTGTTAATAATGGAATTTCATTCTGCCATCCAGCGCCAGATTCGCATTATACCGACGAGAACGTTGACCGACCGCACTGTTACGCAGTTTACGTAATCACATTGCCCGAATACTGATAGCAAAGATCGGTAAAAGAGAGCTCAGGGACGCTCAAATAAAAGTTTGATAAAGTAATAGCCAATTGAACACTAGCAGCATTCAGCTGTGCCCACCAAACAACTCGTCGGAAACTCTCCTTCGTTGCAGCCTGGAAAAGTTCTAAAATGTAACGTAATAAATTGAGATGTGGCATTAATGAAAGAGGAATGTAAGTTCTTAATTGACACAGTTCTGTCATCACAGAATTAACATAATTATTTAACCAAAAGTTACAGATTCGAGAACGACACTTACATTTTGTGAAACAGCCATCGAAAACAAACGTGAGAGAGAGTGAGAGAGCTCACAGCTCCTGCTTTTATATAGCCCAAAACAAATTACGGTGACTGCCTTCAATTTTCTTTACAGAGCGCAAGATTTCAATATATACAGGGTGGTCCATTGATCGTGACCGGGCCAAATATATCTCGAAATAATCGTCAAACGAAAAAACTACCAAGAACGAAACTTGCCTAGACATCTTCAACTTTTTTGTCCTGTCTTCCTCAGTTGCGTGTGATATTACGGTATATTGATAACTTTTACTTATGGACCGTCTGACAACAATTGTGTTTTATTCAGTTGCTGTCAGACGGTCCATAAGTAAAAGTTATCAATATACCGAAACTTGCCTAGCTTGATGGGGGGACCAGATGGCGCTATGGTTGGTCCGCTAGATGGCGCTGCCATAGGTCAAACGGATATCAACTGCGTTTTTTTAAAAATAGGAACCCCCATTTTTTATTACATATTCGTGTAGTACGTAAAGAAATATGAATGTTTTAGTTGGACCACTTTTTTCACTTTGTGATGGATGGCGCTGTAATAGTCACAAACGTATAAGTACGTGGTATCATGTAACATTCCGCCAGTGCAGAAGGTATTTGCTTCGTGATACATTACCCGTGTTAAAATGGACCGTTTACCAATTGCAGAAAAGGTCGATATCGTGTTGATGTACGGCTATTGTGATCAAAATGCCCAACGGACGTATGCTATGTATGCTGATCGATATCCTGGACGACATCATCCAAGTGTCCTGACCGATCGCCGGATAGTTACGATATTTAAGGAAACAGGAAGTCTTCAGCCACATGTGATACGTCAACCACGACCTGCAACAAATGATGATGCCCAGGTAGGTGTTTTAGCTGCTGTCGCGGCTAATCCGCACGTCAGTAGGAGACAGATTGCGCGAGAATCGGGAATCTCAAAAACGTCGGTGTTGAGAATGCTACATCAACATCCATTGCACCCGTACCACATTTCTATGCACCACACCAGGAATCGCATGGCGACGACTTTGGACGTCGTGTACAGTTCTGCCACTGGGCACAGGAGAAATTATGGGACGATGATAGATTTTTTGCGCGCGTTCTATTTAGCGACGAAGCGTCATTCACCAACAGCGGTAACGTAAACCGGCGTAATATGCACTATTGCGCAACGGAAAATCTACGATAGCTGCGACAAGTGGGACATCAGCGACCTTGGCGGGTTAATGTATGGCGCGGCATTATGGGAGAAAGGATAATTGGCCCCCATTTTATAGATGGCAATCTAAATGGTGCATTGTATGCTGATTTCCTACGTAATGTTCTACCGATGTTACTACAAGATGTTTCACTGCATGACAGAATGGCGATGTACTACCGACACGATGGATGTCCGGCACATAGCTCGTGTGCTGTTGAAGCGGTATTGAATAGCATATTTCATGACAGATGGATTGGTCATCGAAGCACCATACAATGGCCCGCATTTTCACCGGATCTGACGTCCCCGGATTTCTTTCTGTGAGGAAAGTTGAAGTATGTTTGCCATCGTGATCCACCGACAACGCCTTACAACATGCGCCAGTGCACTGTCAATGGAGAACTACTCGCTGTTGAGAGGAATGTCGTTACACGTATTGCCAAATGCATTGAGGTTGACGGACATCATTTTTAGCATTTATTGCATTAATGTTGTATTTACAGGTAATCACGCTGTAACAGCATGCGTTCTCAGAAATGATAAGTTCACAAAGGTACATGTATCACATTGGAACAATATATATATATATATATATATATATATATATATATATATATATATATTCTCTGGAACATTCTTTATCGGAACAACGCAAAAATACATCCCCTATATTAAATCATGACCCTATCTCTTCACTTTACAAATTTATTTACACAGAGAAAAGTCTGCACACCCGAAAGGAT